>NW_026252130.1:27320-216140 GCF_025399195.1 Umbelopsis ramanniana AG
ACAATTCTTATGCGGTCAAATGTACTTGTTGCTATATGCCTGAAGAGAAAACATATTTTACACTCTGGAGGCATAAGCATCTCATTTTTTTTTTTCGTTCCTGTTTGCGGCATATATCAGAAAATGCATTTCATTACCGCAACGGCTGAAACTATTGTTTGATTACGCTTACCAGAGTATGAACAGCGGAACTTGCTCACTTTTTTTATAGGATTGAATGCACTTCTTCATCAAACAAGATGGTTTAGGAGAAATAATCTCAGTGCGCAAATGTGTTTATTCTATGTGTCTTAGCCTAGAGCTAGAGAAATGCCTAGTGCGAGGGATTTTTTATACAATCTTAAAGTGTTGTTGGATTTACTACAATAAGAGCAATGTCTTGTATGAATGAGACGAAATGGATATTTAGTTCTCGAGAACAAATCTGTAGCGAGGTTTGCCTTCACGGAAATCTTCAATGGCCTTGTTGACCTCGCTCATGGGATACTTTTGAATCCAGGGCTTGACGCCGGTCTTATCGGCAAACTCAAGCATCTCCTGAATATCGGAAGGAGAGCCAATGATGGAGCCGCACAAGGTGATTTGTCTAACAGCCAAGAGACCGGCAGGGATACCGGCAAGAGGAGCTTCAGGCAAACCAACCAAAATGAAAGTTCCGTTGGTCTTGAGAAGATTCAAGTTGGCAGGCCAGTCGAAGTGACTGCTGTATGCAGTGCAGATGATATGGGTCAAGGTGGAGTTGTGTTGCTTCATTTCATCTTTGTTGGAAGTAACGACATAATCGGAGCAACCAAGCTTAGCAGCATCTTCGCGCTTCTTGTCTGAGTGAGAGAGAGCAACGACTTCAGCGCCCATAGCCTTGGCCCATTGGACGGCGAAATGTCCCAAACCACCAATACCAATGACGCCAACCTTGGAACCCTTGGTAACACCATAGCGCTTGAGAGGGGCATAAGTAGTGACACCAGCGCAGAAGAAAGTGGCAGCGATTTCATTAGACATGTTTTCGGGGATCTTGAAAACGAAGCGGCTATGACCTCTCCACTTGTCTGCATAACCACCATACGCTTCTTCACCAGTGGGCCACTTGGAGTTGTAGGTGAAGGTAGCTTTGCCGGAAGAGCAAGTGTTTTCGTGACCGCTCTTGCAGTCATCACACTCTCCGCAAGAACCTGATTGAGCACCAACACCAATACGATCACCAACCTTGATGTGAGTAACGTTCTTTCCAACAGCTGTGCAAACACCAGTGATCTCGTGTCCGACAACACAAGGATAGTTGGTTGGACCCCAGCCAGAGTCTACATGAAATGATAAGGTAAGTATGTAATGCTTAAGAATCGATATGACCTGACCATGACATCTACTTACCGATAGTATGGATATCACTACCACAAATACCACAGTGAGTGATTCTCATATCAACATCGTCGTCTTGGAAAGTCTTAAGAGGAAGCTCCAAGTTTTCTAATTGTTTACCTAGGAATAGGGCGAGGCTTAGCACTTTTGATCTTTCATTGTTTTCGTATATGGTTACTACATATAATAGACATTAAATCTTACCCTTTCCGGTGGAAGCCCATCCGTTGAGGCTCTTTGGGATGTTTTCGCTTGAAGATGGCATGCTATACTACGAAAAAGAAAGTATTCTGATGTGATGTCTTTAAAAACCAAATCGACTCTTTTATATCCGCTTAAAAGTTTCCAGAACGGTGTTTCATTTTGCTGGACTTGAAAAAAAAATAAAACCGACTAATGATAAATGAATGAAGTTCCGTTCACGGCGACAAGGCTTGCGTGGCCTTAGAATTTGTCAGCGATATGGCTACTTTTGAACAATTTCGTTTACTCTTCTGGAACAGTACCCCGATTCACGTCAGTATCATCAGTCTTTAAAGCTATAATTATATAAAAAAAAAACATCAATATCAACTATGAAATTGCTATTTTATATCGCTAAGAAACACATTGCAGACAAAAATCTAACGAACACAATGCTAAACGCTGCACTCAAAGCGTCTTCAAATTACTGTGATTTGGAAGACAATTACGTCGCCGATCCGTCACGGCTGACCAGATTTACAGGATCGAAGCACTTACTTATCAGGTTACCAAAATGGAAAAAAAATCATTGTTTCCGCTGTGACGTTTAGCTGCAAATCGATTGTTTTTTTTTTTTTTTTTTAATCGCGCTTGTCAACTGAAAGGTTTATCCGAAAAGCCAGTTTCCAATATGCAAGGGCGTATCCCTAAACTGCCTTCTTCATATTTGTCATGTTGGTACACGCAAGCTCTTTTGACGAATACCTTTCTAAACATGTTATGAAACTGCCCCTCTCTAGTGGCCATACATTACTTTTCAATTGGTAATCGTATGGTTGCGCGTCCATTATCCACCTAACACCTCGAAGTCATCCTGTTTGATTTTCAGGTGATATCACACTTTCAAATGATATTTTTTATTACCAAAAGATAACGAACAACCCAAGAAAGCGCGGTACAAAGCATGACAGAGTGCGTTTATTTGAGCTATAAAAAAATACGGACATTAGTACTGGGGCCATCCATGCATCTCCCATTATATCCAATGTTTGACTTACCTTCTTCTTGATACGGAGCTGGTTGGTGTGACCGCACTTCTTCTTGCGGCAGTTAGTAGCACGAGGAGGAAGACGAGCATAGCACTTGCGGCAGATCATCTTTTCGCAGTTGTACTTGGAAGCAAGAGCCTTCAAGGAAGGTTCGATGATACCACCACGAAGACGGAGGACCAAGTGAAGGGTGGACTCCTTTTGGATGTTGTAGTCGGACAAAGTGCGGCCATCCTCGAGCTGCTTACCAGCAAAGATAAGACGTTGCTGGTCCGGAGGAATTCCTAATGCGATAGAGAAAAAGAGACAATTCAGTGTCAGAGCCAAAATTCAACATTGTGCGCATTGGGTTCCACTTTTTTTTTCGAGTTGTTGCCACCATGGTCGAGTGAAAGACATCGTTGAGCACAAAAACTATTGCGAAACTAACCCTCCTTATCCTGAATCTTCTGCTTGACATTGTCAATGGTGTCGGAAGACTCAACCTCAAGGGTGATGGTCTTGCCGGTAAGAGTCTTTACGAAAATCTGCATTGCGCTGGAAATGTCGAACCAAGATGAGAATGCAAAAAACCGTAGTAAACTTTTAGTACGCTGATGTATGTATGATATCCACGATGGATGATGGATGGATGACTTTGCGTACCTCTGTTCTCGACAAAGAAAAAGGGGGAACACTGGATGGCTAGCAATACTCTACTGATGTACTGAGGGGTTCGCCGCTTCGGTGGTCACGTGGTTAAAGATTCGGCCTCTCCACTGACTTTTTTTTTTTTTTTGTTGCCTCATTTTTAAACAAAAGTCAACTCCACACAACACGGCTCTATGGATGGATCCACTTAAACATAGAAAGCCATAGTAAATCCACTCTATTTGGGCTTATAAAATCATTTCTTTTTTATTTTTGGGCAGAATTGTACAATACGGTTTATCCCTGGTCTATTATATTACAGCTAATTAGCTTAGTTATGCTTGAGCGGCATGCTTCTCAAGCTTTTTGAAAGCAAGATTGCTTGGTACTTCTTCAATGTCTTCTTCAAAGAACCGCTGAACGGCACCTCGCTTGTCGTCCACTGAAACTGCTTTGCGAGAAAAGAATGCTAATGCGTCCAAGACAGTCGTGATGTTGTTGAGCTCAGCGCTAGGAACATCCTTTCCAGTCTCTACGATGGCGTCTTTGATAATGTTGAACTTGAGAGTGGTATCTGCCAAGCTTATCTCGCTCCAGCTAGATTCATTGATATCCTTAACATGCTTTTGGACAATCTCCTTCAATGTCTTTTCGACTTCTTCAGCATCGTTCATCAAAACCTTGCTCTTCCAGCTAATACCAACACGAAGAAGTTAGCATTTACGCCGAGCACGGGTCAAATGATATTTCAAACATTTACTTACGAGGGGATATCCTCCTTGTCTTGATACTCCACATTGAAGTTCAAATCGACTTTGTCAACTGCGTTTTGCAATTGTTGGTCTGGCTTCTGTTCCTCCTGTTGTTTCTTTGCAAAGGGATTCCAGTTGCTCACTACCGCAGACTTCTCCATTCGCCAAACGGCTGAGGTGTGAAGTGCTGCTGTGTATCTGGTTCGTAGGAGAGGGTATGCCCTGACAAATGGTACTGATGAGCGAATCATGTCAAAGAATGTTGGGGGCTGAATGGGTAACAAAAAATTGAGGTCGCTGTGTTTGGCCCTCAAAATTGCAGTCACGACCTGTTTTGCTTTGAGGGTTTTTCATTGGGTGCCGTCACGAAAACTACTGGCTGGTTTGTCGATTCTAGCCAGTGTACCCCGCTTGCATTGTACCTCTAATCAAATGTCCTCTGACAAGCGTAAGGAGGCACCAAGCCCTCCTGCCAATGGTGTTCTGATCAAGCGTCAAAAGCAGGAAACTAACGAAGAGCCATCGAGTGCATTGACACTTTCAAGCTCTTCCGCTACTGGCAAAAATGTCATTGTTGGAACGGTAAATACCAATCAATCATAACTCGCGCAAATAGTCGAATACTCCTTACGGTATCTGATCGACGCATCCCTTTCAATCTACAGATAAAAAGAACATCCGGACTGCAAGCACCTGTTATGCTACTTAGTGGACACCAGGTTAGAATTCGTAGATCAAAACATTGCCTTCAAAATGACACAACCCACTAAACAGCTTTTTCGAACCGTAGGGAGAAGTATTCACGTGCGAGTTTGATCCCTCAGGACAGCATATTGCATCTGGATCTCATGATAGACAAATATGTAAGTCGATATTCAGAGTAATTACGGCAAAGCGTGATGTAAATCACATTTATCTAACTGACATCGCAACCCACAGTACTTTGGAACACATATGGAGATTGTGTAAATTACGGAATGATGAAGGGTCATACAAACGCCATTCTAGAGTTACATTGGGCAAAAGATGGCAGGTATGTGTACAAATCATGTTTACCACGGCGTGTTGTGCTCGATATTTTTCTAACTTTCGTAATAGACAAATATATTCATGTTCTGCTGATCAGACGTTAGGAATATGGGATGTAGAATCTGGCGAGCGTGTACGAAAGTGGAAGGGCCATAGTCTCGTCGTCAACTCCTGCAGTGTTTCTAGGAATACTCCAGAACTAGTCGTATCCGGTTCTGATGATGGTTGTGTGAAGATTTGGGATGCTCGAGAAAAAAATGCTGTCGAAACCTTTCAAGACGACTTCCAAGTTACATCTGCATGCTTTAGCGATTCAGGCGACATGGTGTTTACCGGTGGTATTGATAATGAAATCAAGGTGAGCCTATGGCAACCATCACTCGCTATGTCTCGACACCATTCTAACCTTTGACTTCTAACAGGCTTGGGATCTTCGCAAGAAAGCTGTTGCATATTCACTTACTGGACATGCTGACACCATTACTGGTATAAAACTGAGCCCCGATGGATCATATTTATTGTCAAATTCTATGGACAACACCAGTAAGTCCTTCGACTCTTTCTTGATTCAAACTTAGTATATGTAGCGCTGGGGTACTAATCATAGTAATTGTTGCAGCTCGAATGTGGGATGTCAAACCATTCGCTCCTGCTGATCGATGCGTAAAGGTTTTTGAAGGAGCACCCCATGGATACGAAAAGAATCTCATAAGACCTTGTTGGTCGCCAGACGGCAACCAGATTGCCAGTGGCTCCAGTGATCGCTCCGTCGTCATTTGGGAAGTGTCATCACGGAAGATTCTTTACAAATTACCTGGCCACAAGGGATGTGTTAATGACGTAGACTGGCACCCCAAGGAACCCATCCTCGTCAGCGCTAGTACCGATAGATCTCTATATCTTGGAGAAGTGAAGCCAACCCAATAGTTCATCAATGGATCCTTGTGTGGTAGACACTCTAAGGCACTGTGTCATTGCATGGCAAATGAGAATCCATCCTTGTTTAAAAAATTTCATTGTTATTTCGGAGAGGTTCACTTGATGAAGGCCACTATTTGTCAACCTATGTACAATAAATCAAAATAGCGTGATCCGCTTCAATTCACTTCAATACTGAAAGAAAGGATTGAAATATGCCAGATACGGATGGCATTGCGCTTCCCCGGGTCTGTACTTTTATGCATGCATTGGCTAGTGCTGTGGATTATGGATCAAAGGTACATGGCGGATCAATATGTAGGGCTCGGAATGCATAATGGTGCCAGAGACTGTGGTTTGCATCATGCTCAACCCTGACCAAAAGTGGATTGTAATGAACGTGTACTGCTTGCCTCCTGGACGATAAGCCTTCTAAGCCAATGCTCCTAAATGAGCTGAATCGAGACCCGGGTGACTTTGACTCCTGTTTTTGCACAGTGGACCTCCAGAATTATTTTATAGTGAGGCGCTCAGTAAGAATCGCTCTATGATCTGGGGTTCCATATAATGATAGTTGCTGTGCATGCATTGAAAGTATGCTTAGGTGCTTAACACGCTCTATAGAGAATATAGGTGCTAACAGCAACGCCATGCCACTGCGGGATGATCAAAGTGAGCCTAACCGAAAGCTTTACTATGAGCTCTACTCACTATTTGTTAGGTTATCATAATGGAAAGCTTAGTTATGTCCTGCTGTCAATAAACTTTCTGTCGATGCACTCACGGCTTTCCGATAAATTTGCTTCTTTTCTATCTGAAATCTTTGTGGACAATGGCATAAAGCCCCTCATTGTATTTAGACTGTTGTCTTTTCATACCTTGTACATAATGTGACGTATGGCCAAGGGTGCGTCTTGCCAGCTAGCACTCACATTGAGCAACTAATCCCTTAGCATTACTTTTCTGCTATTGTGTATTCAGTAGAGCTTTCTCACATATATTATATTAGGGAAAAGGTACTTCATGAACTTCCGCATATATTAACAACTATATCTAAAAGAGTCGTTTCATGCAATATTTACTGTTGTTACTAACGTTCAATTCCTACTATGATAGCCTTATTGATCGCTCACAGCGGATGGACAGGGAATATTCCTCAATATGGTTAATGTCCTTCCTCTCTTTCCTGATATACCCTGTATGAAACAGCAACTAAAAAACCAATAGGCAGTTGTTCCGTAGTCTTTGTTTGCTGACTACCTGGACTGAATAAAAGGGGTTTGCAGGATGAAGCAATGTGGATTGTCAATCTCAATAACCAACCCTTGCAGGAAGATGCCAGCCGGTCCTTGTCAGCTTTATGATGGACCACGCCAATGGACACTGGTGAAACTCAGGGATGTTTGTTTAGAGGAGTATCTCTGGATAAATTTATTCATCCCATTACTCACTAGGGGATATTCCATTTATCAAGCTAGAGAGCTAGGTTTAGCACCATAGACATACTGAGTAAATATTCTACACATCGTAGCCACGTTGAGCCCGATCGCACCTGAGAGAGTGAGCATCAATGAGCGCTAACAAGAGCAATGGATTTACATTGTTGGTTCGTGTGATTTTACTCGGTGGGTGGTTGCCAATGAGTATCCGGAAATAAAGCGGGTTCCTGAACGTGACGCCAAGTGCTTCTAGCCACGCCGTGTACTTTTCTATTTTCTTTTACCCCTTGGCTAATATTGTAACATTTTGGTCTCCTTACAAGACCGAATCCAGCTGGGGTCTTTCTGACCTTAGGCGAAAATATATAAGCATGATCCAGACAAAGCAAAAGAGAATAAAAAAGCCATGCCTGTTGCCACACTTTCCAATCACCATTCTGCACTCGATTTCAATGTCTATGCCAATATCTTCACCCACCTTCCTGATTCGCAATCGGTCAATGCCTTCCGCATAGTCAACAAGAGTTTGTTCGTCGTATCACAAAGTCCAAGTTGTATTGCGGCACATTTGATACAACGATATGGCCCATTGTTTGCATTGCATGCATTGATAACCGTCCATACACCATTGCTTCAGCGGTTTCCCAAAATTCCAGCCAGACTGTTAGAGCTCGGAGCAAGGTATCCGCGAATCTTGGCGCAACGGATTTTTCAAGGTTATGGTGGACATAAGGGGCTGCCGAAAGCCACCATCACACTTTTACTCCAGAATGCCGAGCAATGTCAAGATATCATTCATACCAATGATGACGATCAGTTACTGCTGGACGGTATGCTCACCCATTTGTCTGTAACGGAACAAGAGTTTGGTGATAGCCATCCTGGGTTTATCGGTATGCAGCAAGCTTTATTACGTCAACTTCCAGGCTACTATCCTCTCCCTGGACCTGAATATTATGGCGATGAGCGTGTACACGATCGCATTCAATTTCTTTTCTCGCATTCTGGAAATGCAGATATGGAAAAGTCTATTTTCCGCTTGGTCATTTACTGCCCTCGCGCACTAGCTGTCCTAGCACGCAACGGTTTCAGCGTGTCTAGTCCTTTGGATATTTCACTTTTCATGGTTCGATTCATACGGTACGGTTTGGAAATGGAGAAGAAACATTTTACTAGTGTTTCGCTACGCATTGCTGTACGACAGCTTGTTCGAAAGCTAGTGATCGCTATCACGGCAGAATGCCTTGAAGAAATCATTGAAACCATGGCTAGAGTTTACGACCAACAGCAGGAAGATCTGAACCGTATTGTAGTTGTTATCGACGATGAAATCGTTTGCGGTAACAGTCAACTACAACCTGTTGTAGATCAATTTTATCAACACATCAAGCGAAAGAGTTGGTGGAGATGGTAGCTTTGTCGCTGGGAGCCCATTTCCTGTATTATTACACGTTCCATTGCTTTGTACATATTCATTGTTGCAAGATCATTTTTATTTCGTCCAACTGCATTTCTTTTTCTTTTCACATGCACAACTTCAAACTACATCACATCATTACAATTTTTTTTTCTTTTCTTTTTATAAAAAAAAAGATGTAACAGAACAGAAATGGAAACGGAAAAGACTGGGGTATCATGTTGAGGAGGTTCCGGCGAACAAGGCAGGAGTCAAAAGTGGCTTTCATGAGATAGTCGCTGAACTTGGCTCCTGTTGTATGATATCATTTGAGTCGTTATCATCGTCATCGCGTTCCCATTCACGTTCGAGGCGTCTTAGTTCGCGAGTGAGCTCAGGACTTGGCATGGAGTTAGCATGCCAATCAGAACCAGCAAAATTGCTCACTTGGCCATGAACGCCTCCTTCAATTTTCATCAATTCTGCCACAAAACCAATGTTGGGCGACATGTTGGGTCTGGCTTTGATAACATGCCTGTAGGCACGACGAAGGGTCCAGCGTTCCGATTGAATAAGATAGGCTAAGACAGCTGTGACAGATCGAGACTTGCCAGCTTTACAGTGAACGTAGATAGGCTGGTGGTGATGCTTTGCATTTTCTGTAATACCGCCAATAGAGTGACGTTGAATGTATGCGTTGAGATCATTTGAACAAGTCAATGGTAAGAATCAAAAACGGTGAAAGTTTACCTATACACTCAACTGCTTCTCTCAAACAACGTTCCACATTTCGCATTTCCACCGTATCCCTAGCGGCAATTTTTCTGTACAAGAATTCTTCTTTCAGACCAGGAACATCATCGTCGCATTCTTCTGCCATATTCAGTATTCGTCTTATTTTGCGATCTCGTAGTTGCTGCATTTGCTCCAAGGTAGCGATTTCTGGCCCCACAAAGAGAAAGCCAGCGATGATTTCGGAGATGATGAATGAAAACTCGCCATCGGTGGCTGGCGGGGATCCAGCGGCCGTGCCTCGCCTTGGGCTATCGTCTTCATCGTATAAGAGATGTAGTAGGCGTTGTTGTCGATGGAGTTCGGTTGGCATGGCTGTTGGTGGGTCAGACATATGTGATTGATCGCCATCGGGTCGTCGTGTAGCAGTTTCTTCTTGAACAGGAGGACGATTAAGGTTGAGGGTAAAATCACGTCTAGAACGAGTTGCTTGGGTATCCAAGGTAAATAAGCTCATCCTCCTCTGATTGAACCCACTCGTGTTGATGCTGCTGATGGCTCCAAGAGTGCTACTGACCGATCGTCTGGGCATGGGCCCATTGGGGGTCAAAGAGAGTCTGGACATATCGATGTCAGTTGATCCATCATTACCATCTGCTCCGAAGCCAGCCTTTTCAAACTCTTCATCCTCCTGTTGACCGCTAACAAGATGCTGCTTGGATTGATCGTGCTTTTCAAACGCTTCATAACCTCCTTTGAGCCACAGGACGCGTGCACGTTCACCAGAACCGCTGACACTGTTCTCTAAAATGGCTTTCTCCAAGACACCAACAAGAGTCCACGCATGCGAGGTCTTGTCTTCTTCATCCATGCAGTCATCGTAAACGACAATGTAGTCATCTTCCTCCCGTATGGACTCCAGGTCCTTGCTAAATGCAGCAAGTCGCTTTAGGTAGCGTTGTCGTCCGTTGGGAGTGGTAATGAAACTTTCGAGGTTAAAATTGGATATGGTTCCTCTTCTATAACGTTTGATCAACAAAGTAGGTAAATTCACATTCAAGGAACCACGTATACGTAATTTTTGATAATCTGGGAGGGTTCGAACATCAATCAATAATGGTTTCTGGCCCTGAGAAAGCTTCTTGGCTAGAAGCTCGGGTTGAATGGCAAGCGATCGTTTGATGGCCAAGGAAACAAAGCCACTTGAAGAGTGTGGGTTGGTGTTGACGGTAGTGAGCTTCAGAACTGGGCGCTTGGATACTTTTCCTGTCGAGACATTTGCTGACGGTGGAAACAAGGATGCGCGTCGTGGTGAGGAAATGTCAGTGTACGATGGAATGGGGTCGTCAGGCATAGCATTCATAGAGGCAGGTCGTGAAGAAATCGGTTCTGGAACGGAAGTAGGCAATGCGGGCGTGCTTGAATTGGAATGGTTTGGATATGGGTGTCTTGGTGGTATGATATGGGGGTAACTATTCTGACGAGTTTGCTTTTGCTCTGTGGCTGCCGTCACGATCACAGGCAAGTTGATGCCGCCAGACGAACGTTTCGAATAAGCAAGTGGAAGGGTGATGCTGGAGCTGCTCTTTGAACGTTTATGCAAATAAGAGGAGTCGTTTTGATATGAAATGCGACGGGTCGGTGTACGCGGGATACGTGGGGATCCTGGTAGCTTGGGCGATGAAAATGGGTCACGAGGGGTCGATGGGATGGACCGGTTAGCAGCCTTGGTGTCCAAACTGACTGGCCTAGCTGGACTTTTCAAAGGCTTCAAACTCAACTTTTCTTGTGGGTTGAAGCTTGGGCTCGCAGGTGTAGAGGTAGATACCCGTGGCATAGGCAGCGGGTCGTCTTCCTGGAGATGGGGTGGGTGGATGGATTCTCGAGCTTTCAAAGTCAAATCTGGCGTCGATAACGATGGACGAGGTTTAAGTGCTAACAGATTTAGAAATGATGAAGACTTGTTCCCAGCAGTCGATCGGTTTTCGGCCAAATGCTTGGCTGATCTGTGGCTGCTCGAGTCGAAAACATCAGGTGATCCAAATCGTTTTAACATGTCAGCCAACTGCAGGATTGGCTTCCTCGATGGTGGAGACGCCGTATTTGAAGATTCTGCATGGCGTTTCTTTTTGCCACGTCCAAAGAACATTGGCAATGCAAGTCTTTCACCTTCTTGTCTGCAGCAAAGGGGCAAGTGTCTGCTTGAAACTTTTTCGTTTGACAGTCGGCCCAACTAAGGTACCTATCCTGAACTCCCCTAACCCCAGCGCTTTCCTTTGAGCGGCAATTGAGTTAATGAAATTCAGACATGGCTGTTTAACCTTGCTTTAGCAAAGCTGTCAAATAAAAAAGAGAACGGTATTCAATTGTAACGTCCACCTTTGCACTGTTTGATACAGTCGACATAACGTCCTTGCAAGGTGCTGCAGGCAAAATCCAGTATCGAGCGGATGAAAGGATGTCTCATCCACCATGGTCATGGTAGCGCTTCAAATCTCATGCAGTACGCTTTTTTTTGTAGAAATCAGCATCAATTGAATAAAATGTCATTGCTTGTGCTAGGATTAAAAAACTCATCAGTTTTTGCCAAACAAGCCGGATTGTCGGCTGGAATCAGCCTGTTCAGGCGGTCGGATAAGCTTTCCGAGTTGATATGTGACTTCTCTCAAAAACACACAGTGTCAAAAGATCTCCCTTCGCTTTTTTCCCTTGATGGCAACGTCAAGTCCTTGGAAATGGGAGAAGCAAGACGTTAAGGAATGGGTCGACCGTCTATTTGGCGAACAACTAGCAATTGCTTTCGAAGGTCCGTTTACTTGCTGACGAATTGTTGGATAAAATGAGTGGAAAAACTGAATCTGCTTTTGCAGACAACGATGTCACAGGTCATTTGCTCCTTACAGAAGTTAATGAAGAAGTCCTTCGAGAAAACATTATAGTAGAATCGTGGGGTTTAAGAAAACGCATTTTAAACGCTATCAATGACCTTCTACAGAGATACCGTATTGTACCTTCCATTGAGCGTTTCACAAGCATGCACCTTTTCATGACATCCATTTAAACTTTTACATGATTTCAATAGCAGCAGATAATACTTCAATATCACCACCCAAGCCTCTTCCAAGATCAAGTGTAGCCATTGCTCGAAACAAACCATTAACCATCGATGAAATATGGAGAACCCTTGATCAACATATTAACAACGTCGTGATCCCAAAATGGGAAAATGAGAAGTAACGATCGCCGCGCTTTTTGAAACATCCCTTTGGGTTTTTTAGTAACGGTTTAACATATAAACTTAGGAAGCCATTACTTGAACGGTCAGCATACGCATTCTGGTTCAAACGAAGGAGTTGCCATGGATTTATTCAGGATTGCGAATTTGCTCTAGACCATATACTCAACCATGTATGTACTTTTTGTAACCGCCTATACGTTGGCAGTGTACCACGTTTGCTCAAAATGTCTATTACAGAGAATCCCTCGTATATGTGAGGCGTTAGCGCAATCAGGAGCTACGCAAATTGGCGATTTACTACGAGTCTCTGCCAGCTTGGAAGTTGCATGCTGCGACGCGCGAAAGTTGATGTGGCAGATCAAAGTTTTACAGGGACCAAAACCACCAGCACCAGCAGATTCATCGTTAATACCTCTAAACAAAAAAGAAAAATTGGCCCATAAAGCTGATAAGAGTAGTAGTGACGACGAGAGTCTCAGTAGCGATCACACCTGGAGTTCCATGATTTCTGATGACGAGACGTATTTGGACCAGTCCGATAGTGACTGGAACGACTTCATTGTGGAAGATGATGCGATAAGCGACGAAGGCGTGGCCGTTGAATATCACAGTGGCGAAGATAACCATTTCTATCCATCATCTCAAGGAACAGAGGAAGAGAGCGACGGAAGCCAATCGTCGTCATCGTTAGTCAGGCAGCAGAAACGACCAAGGGACAGTTCAGATTCTGATGAATCCGACTCCTTTACCAAACGGGGAATATCCAAACGTATATCCAAACCGTCTCCCGTGTCTGAAAAGCACACTTTGTATGCACGTTCGAACCGTCATCGTTCAAGAAAAATCAAGCGCGTTCATGATGAGGAAGTGTCGGCTGTTTCAACGCAGGATTCTGAAACGGATACGGCGGCAATGTCCCAAAAACGTCGTCAACTGAAAAGCGCAGAGCAATCTGATCATGGCAGTTCCGGAAAGGATCAAGAAGTTGTTTCCACTGAACATGAATCAGATACTTCATTAAGCACGCTGAGCGACAGCTCAATATCAGTATATGAAAACGAGAAGACAGGTTCTAATGGGTTAAGAAAACACCAAAAACAAAGAGCAGTTTCAGACACCAGCGAGGTCGACGACGATCCATCCATTAGATATCTCCTGAGTACCTATATATCAGAACAAAACCTTCCGCATGTTACAAATACCTTTTCAATAATGTCAAACGCGTCTATCCTCGATTTATTCCTGAGCTTCAGCGCTACGAACTTTGACGATCTGAGTAACGATGAGCAAGAGCTACTGGAAGAGTTGAAGCCAATTTTTTCCCAGCTATCCGGCGACAAAGATCTAACTGAAATGGTCAAAGATGACGAACAGCGATTAAGCCTTATCAACGGCCTTCAAGTGGTCCGAGATATGCTAAGTGAGAAAGTAAAGAAAAAGAAATCAACCCGCGTACGCAAAAGAGCAAGTAGGCTGCGCAAGAACAGACGGATTTTGCTAAGCAACAACGAAAGTGATACCAGTGATGGAGAAGTATCTTCACTTGAAGTAAAGTCATCGACAACTGATACACTACTCGCTAGCAAAAAGGGTTTTCGAAAAATCCGAGACGAGTCAACAACCGTTTCGAGTATGCGAAAGCATCATCAGCAAATGTGGAAGGAGATTGAAGCACGTGCTGAGAGGTAAGTAACTGAATACATGGTAGTTACGCTATGAGCTGTCTACTAACAAAGGGGAGAATGATGTGAAACGTAGTGAATTGACCAAAAAGCAAGAATCAGACACTGATATCACTATGAACGTGGGCGACGTCGAAACAGCTAAACGAGTGACCATATCTCCACATTTAGCACGTCACTTGAAAAAGCATCAGGTAGTGTTACGCGCATGTTACGCTATGATATTTTCAGGAACGTACATTTTAATTTGATTTGGTTTTAGATAGAGGGAATCCGCTTCTTATGGCGTCAAACAATGATGTTGCAAACAGGGGGTGTCTTAGGGCATGCTATGGGATTAGGTATAGGATCAGTCTCAACCGTATATTTCCATATGTTAGCCAAACTGAACAATTTGTCACTGAAGGAAAAACTCTTCAGGTCATCACATACCTGCATACGATATTTCGTGAAATTGCTAACGGCAATCCAGATCTGCCTGAAAAAGTCAAAGTATGCTTTTAAGAAACATGGGTCTTTTCTCTGTCATGACACTAACGACGTTCCATCCTTTAAACAGCCAGGACGTATTCTTATATTAGCACCAGTCACCACTTTGAAGAATTGGGAAAATGAATTCAAGACATGGATTCCTAGGTCTGAACAATCCTTAATACGACAGGTCATCAATTATTGTGAGTGAGATTGGCTTTGTGGTATCATGTCAGTGGTGTAGTGAATGTTTATATTAACCTGAATGTCTTCCTAAAATGAAGCATCGTACAAGGCTACAGGTGGATATTCTCGCGAAACAGTCTTGAGAACTTGGTTCAAACGAGGAGGAGTGTTACTGATGGGATACGAGGTGTTCCGACAAACAGTTAAAAACATGGATAGCTCACCCCATCCCATTCGGAAATGGCTGGTAGATCCTGGTCCCTCCGTCGTGATCATCGACGAAGGTCATAGAATCAAGAGCAACAAGTCGCAACTGTCTAGCGTAGTAAAGATGTTCGATACTAAATTCAGAATTTGCATGACTGGCTATCCGCTTCAAAATAACTTGGAGGAATACTATTGCATGATCGACTTCGTTTATCCTGGATATCTGGGAACCTTATCTGAATTCCGCAATGCCTACAAGAATCCCATTGAATACTTCTATGAAGACATCTCGCCTGCTGAAAGATTCATATCCAGACGCCAATTATACAAATTACAGCGTACTCTTGCAGATCTCATTCATCGGTTTGTTTCACTTTCTACACTGAATAATAGGAAGGATGGTTGTCGATTACGTTATTCACTGCTATTGTTCTCACATACAGACGAGATACCGCTATATTGCAATCTGAATTGAAGCCAAAGAAAGAATTCGATGTCTTTTGTAAACTGTCAACGGAGCAGTATGATGCTTACAAGGTGAGCATCATACTTAAGGCCATATACAGCGATTGTCATTACTAACTTTTTCTTGAAGCGATGCCTTGATGATGCTGGAGTCGGCAGAAGTTTAGCCCCAATTCAGGCGCTACAAGTATTGCGTAACATATGCAATCATCCAGCTGCTTTCCTTGAGGTAAATTGATTGAGCTTACGACAATAGATTTTGAAGAACGGAATTAACGTTAACATTTAAACAGCAACTTCAGAATGGGCAGAGCCGAGCCTCTGATGACTTTAGCCAAGGCAGGAAGAAATTAGACTCTAATACAATGGCCGAGACTTCAAACGTTTTGTCGCCTACACCCTCCTCTCCAGACACTCCAAATGTTAGCCCGATCTCATCTGGTATGAACGTTGTACCTGGCTTTGATAAAATGATTGACGATGAGGAGGTTACCATTTCAAAAGAAGTAGCAAGCGCTTTCCAGACAACAAGAGAATACCTGCAAAATATTTCTGGTAAGTTTGCTTGTTAGGAACATTGGCCATGTCTTCAAAGGTCAGGTTCTGATATTGTTATAGATTTGGAGAGCATTGAACTCTCGTGCAAATGCACTGTCATGATGAAACTTGTCAAAGAGAGCATAAAGGTTGAAGACAAGTTAATCATATTTTCTCACAGTATCCCGACTCTCAGTACGTATAGCAGTCATCTGATGAAGACATGGGTATTTTGTAACTAACATTACGATCCTCTAGATTATATTAGCAGGCTTATGAAAAGAGAAAATATCGATAATCTCAGAATCGATGGTTCAACGCCAGTTATTGTAAGTTGATTGTTAAAAATGGTCGATCGGAAGTACCGCATGCAGCTCATTACAGATACAATACATAATAGCTACGACAAGAGATTATTGACAAATTCAACAAAGGCAAACGATGGCACGTTATTTTGGTATCATCTAAAGTAGGTGTATGCGCATGCCATGCCAATCTAGTGGCAATAGCAAAGTACTTTTTTAACGATTTCTTGGTAACAGGCGGCTTCAATTGGTATCAATCTCGTATCGGCTAATCGTGTTATTTTATATGATCTGGACTGGAATCCATGGTATGAAATTATGAGCATCACGTTATACTCTGCTGTTCACCTAACCTGACTCCTTTGACTATAACAGTCATAACGAACAAGCTGTTGCGAGAGCGTATCGCTTCGGACAGAAAAAAGATGTGTTTGTATATCGACTGCAAACTTATGACACTATCGAACAATCCATCTTCCGCATTAATGAACACAAAACTGGTATATCAAGGCAAGTGATATTATTATAGTCATTGTCAAGAGGCATTTAAGCTAAATCTTCCTTTTTATTGCGTAGTCGAGTGGTAGACGATAAGACGCTCAAGCCCCAAAAACTGGTTGTGATGAAGGCATTTTACAAACTACCAGCTCCGTCACCAATCGAACCTTTGATGGCATCTGCTTATACCGTTATTGAGGATCCAGTGTTAAAGGTGGTTGCTGAAGCGTAAGTGATATGATTATCATATAGTTAGTGTTGTTAGCTCCCAGCTGATCTTCTTGTAGATGTAAGCATAAGTTGGCTGACATACAGCTTCACACATCCTATACGACGGAATATGCGCATGAAGAGTTAAACGAGAAGCAGAAGGAAGAAATCGAACAACAGTTAACTCTAGAGAATAGGATACGCAACGGTGAAGTAATGGAAGTAGCGACCGCGACCCAGGAAATAATCACGATAGCAGACTCACCCCCTGAAACTGATGCTACTCAAACACCACTTCTACCGCATCCCCAGCTTCCGACTACCTATCGTCCGCGTGCCTCACATCATCCCAGCGCAACTCCTGGCGTTCCCTTTTCAGCAATGGGATCGATTCCACAGCCTTCCACCAAGTTTTCTGGCAGTGCATTTGCATCACCGGCCCTTCTTTTCCGTGCTAATTTACAATATCAGCAACCAATTTTGACACCAAGCGGTACAGCATCTACCGAATGGAAGCGACCACAAACTGTTAGTCGATCAATGAACTCGACTGAGCAGCCATATCGGGAGAGCAATCACGATTACTCACAAAGCACAAGTGATTTGCCTCATAATAGGCAACACACTGCCAATCTACCTTCCAATATACCCAATACATTCCGAGGGCCCAACAACATTGCATACCCAAATAGTACAGCGTACTATCGTGAGGACACTCTGATAGATACCGCTGAACTTTTCAGACAACAGGTAGAGAAGTTTAAACTACAATTGAAAGATTATGGAAACAAGTTTCCAGGCGGAACAAGTTCGGGCAATCTTCCAAACAATTCATCATTGCAATAAGTGTTTACACATTATCAGGGAAACAGTGCCTCTCTGTTGTCTCTGTAATAAACGTATGAGTACCTGTTTAGAAAAGCCGAGCATGCTAAATAAAATTTCCTGCAGCTTTTTTTATTTTTTTTAATTTTTATTCCCTTTTACACAAGACCGTCAAAAAGTTATCCCTAACGTTCGTGTTGCATGACACTGTACCTCATTCTGGGCAGACATGGAGCAAGGATCCATCCTGTATCCAACAGGGATAGGGATAACATTCGCTACCTGCCGCTCCTTGTCCTAAAGGATATGATAAAGAGCAACTTGAATGATAGAATTCGTTACATTAAAGATCACAAGAAGACGGTGGTGTTCTTCGAGGTAAGTGACCATGCATTCCCCCAAACGACCCATTTGACACTGTCAATCCTTCCTCATGCTGAGACTTTTCTCTACCCATTCACAGCATACAGAACTACATTATATTGCCATTTCCAAAACCAATTCACACCACATGCTGCTACACCACCTTATCATTATCCAAAGCTATTTATCGTTTATGTACGGACCGGCGTTTGCTACCCGACTATCCACCTCTCAACCCTCACCCTTTCAACCGAATCGAGCTTCAATATCGCCGATTTCGTCTTCAGAGCTGTCATCGGCTGCAGCTCGTATGATAAGTTTGTGTCGCTTAAACCCTTACTTGGCAGTACAGCCTATTCAAGTCAGCGAAGATCTCCGAAAGCGGTTCAGAACGAGTCTTCGGGAAGGTTGCGATCATGCCTTTGCAGCTTCTGAGAAAAGGAAATCAAGCTTTGGTTCAGCTTTTCAGGCGTTATCGATGCAATCCATGCGAGAGGAGCCAACTCCCTTGCCAAACGGAAGTTGGTCTCACGCTATGCTTTGGGTACAAGATAAGCTTTTGGTTCGGTGTAATAATGGATCAGCTGATCACAGTCCGTATGATATAGACAGCCATGAGCTGTTGGCTGTTCTTATACTCGTTCAAGGCTTTCTGAAAGCTCATGGAACGAATGATAGTTTATACCCAGGTAAGCCAAAACAAAAAGAAATCAGATAGTAATATGACCAAGCGAACATCCTAGCTTAATTTGTCCACCCACGCAATTTAGGAGATCAACCAGCATCAACTGCTCACCAAAACACTAAACCGCAAATGATCCGAAATTCAAGGTAGGCTAGGTCAACTCGACCTTAGTATTTGCTTGCCTTCATACCCTCATCCCCAACTGCATCATTCCCTGAAATAGATCCAGCAATCATTCTCTAGATACCCATCATTCCCGGACACCGGACTCCACCAATTCATCCACCATTGCTACACCACCGTCTAGTGGTGGTTATGTTCCATCTTCCTTCGCACTTAGCAACAAATCCTCGGCCTCCAACATCACATCCATCACCAATGTGACTCCTGTGGTGTCGTTTAGTACACCTCCTCAGCTCTCCTTAATGCTGTTCTCGAATCAAAATCCATCGATACACACCGCTGACTCCGTCTCACTTTCTGATAATGATTCCATTGCACACTCTGAGCCTGTTACCATTTCAAGATCGCAATCTCGTCCAGAGTCATGCCATTCAGGTTCCTTCGGCTCAACTTTATCGGCAGACCACGAACCTCGCCCCGTGAGTGTTCCAATTGGCCACCACCGTCGGAGCTCCCCTGTCCCCAGTGATCCACTCTCGTCTTCGCTTAGCCTATTGTCAAGCTCCTTGCCAGCTTCATCAGCTGTATCCTACCCGCTATCTACCAGCCAGAAAACCGGTGGAGTAAGACGACCTGTCAATGCCATGGCCAGACAGCATCAACGATCACGAAGCTCTGTAGACTCCCTGACCAAATTATTACCGCCTGTGACTCCTGAACCGTCCGAAAGTAAAGTGACAACGGCTTGGTTCAAAGTAGGTGAGGAATTACAGGAGAAATGTGTATACCTCGGACAAGTCAGTGACGGTGTCACTCTTGTTATAATTTATGATCCGCCAAAGGTGCGTTAAGACGTGTTGTTTACGACTTGGTAAATGAACCATTCTAACCCAATATCATATATTAGCAATCCAACCCTAGCCTCAGACCTCGCCATCTTACCAAATTGCAATCGCAGCTAAGAGTCAGCCTAGCGGATTTCTCTAGCTTCTTACTTACCAAAGAACAAACGCATTTCTCCATGCTATCTGTTCTTACCAACTACCCTGGCCTCGTACATTTTGTATATATGGATGGTACTGGAGTCATGGTTCGACCTATTGTCACCGACTTGCGGTATCAAGCCGAAGTATTGGGCCAAGGGCGATGGAAGGATTTGTCTGTCGATATCATCAACACTGCCGTAAGTAACAGACATTGTGAAATCATCCTTGTTGATGTTTGGATTATATGTTATGGCGGTTCCTGACGCTTTTTTTTTTTTTTTGGTAACGCTTGTAGCTCCATAATTTGATCAAACTGGCCACTCAATACCGAGACTCTAGCTATACGGGTGTGCATATCCTCGGTGTGCCTAATCACTGCCCAGTCGCCACTCGACTTCACTATGTATACCAAAGGTTTAGCAAGCGACAAGAACTCTATGCGCTGTACCTCGATGACATTTCCAGCGCTCAAGTTGGCCATCTGCATGAGAAATTAGCTCATGATTTGTCAAAACAAACCGTGTAATGTGTTTGTTTGTATGCTGCCTCATGTACTTTTACACTGCCGTTCTTTTGTTCTACGAAGAGAAAGGAACGGCAATGAAACAGAACAAAAAAAAAAAAGAACTTCCCCCTCCCCAAATGTAGAAAAATCGTTGTGTAAATACAGGAATACCATTTTTTTTTAAAACAAAAAGTTACTCTGCATGCTGCTTTAACCAGTTTGGCATTTCATACTTGGGCAGCTCTGACCGCCATATACCTGATAACAGTAAAACATGGCATGCCAATAGGGCCAATGAGCTATTTGTTGTAGATGGGTATGTCAGCCAGCACACCTCCATGGTAGCCAAAACGACACCTCTGCGGGGGGATATATTAGAATGCATTTTGCTATGGGCTGGAATTTCACTGGTTCTTACTTTGCTGCTGTAGTGTATGCAATGGCTCCCTCCCATTTCGACTGCCAGACCAGGTAAGGCAGGGTATGGAAGTACCATGAATAGAATTGGTAATGCAAGCTGCGAGAGAAGACCATGCCAATAAGGTTGCAGGTGAACATGGCATAGATGATATCGTCGGCGGAGACGGGCGTGGTTCCCGACCATCCGCGTTGAAAGACGCCAAAGACCCCACCTTCTGATCGACGACACCATTTGCTGAACAGGAAAGCCATCACCACCGCAGCGTGTCCAGCCAGAAGAAGATTTGCAAAATCTTTGGAGGCAAACGTTTCTTCCTCAATCATTCTCCAGTTTACAGTCCATTTGTAATCAAACACACGACTGAATTCAAAGGCTTTGGAAATATACGCGGCGGAATTTTCTTGTAAGAACGGCCAAGCAATCAATCTCTGCTCATAAGTGGTGAGTAAAATACGCATGCGGATTTGCACTGAGGTTATCACTTACTTGAATTCCTCCCATGACGATCAAATTTAAAATGGTCAACCAAGCTCCTTCGGCTTTCCAAAGCAAAAGGCCAAAGGCAGGGAAGAACAGGAGGACATTCATTTTCACCGACACGCCAAGGCTGTGTGCAATTCAAAAAAAAAAAAAAGGTCAATACATAGACATTGGAAAAATGGAAGTGATAAAATGCGCGCGGCTCACCTGAAAAGTATGCTGGCAACACGGTATTGCTTGTGGATCATGGCTAGAATGGCACAGTAAAGCAGGAACATGGCCACAGGGTCATTGAAGCATCGCAAGACATAGATAGAGTGAAGACGCTTGGACAAACACAGCATCACGATAAGAAATGGAGGTACGCGCTTGGACGCCCGATAGATGGAGAAAACGACATATTGCGTGGCGAGATAAAGTCCGGCAAAGATGTATTGTGCGCGTCGAATGTTGGTGCCTTTGTCCGTTACATGATACAGCGCACTGTATACCCACACAAATCCAGCCGGGTACCTAGACGAGATGCAGCCAATGAGACAATGCAACCACTCCTTAACTCCATATCATGGTACTTACACCAATGGGCCAGTGTCGCCTTTCAATTTCGTGTAATCACGCTCTCCAGCGAGAAAACCGCCCACTTCTTGCATATACGCAACCCAATCAATCTCGGTATCTTTGCATAGAGATTGTACAGAGTTATTCATAGTAGACACCACCGGAGATTTTTTTTATATATCGCTTACATGAAACTCGCTGAATGATGAATAAGTTAAGAAAGAATTCACCTACGAGAAGGGCGGTGCCCATGTACCAAAAGTAGGCTGGATCCATTAGCAAGCGCATAGGAATCGACACGAAATCTTGGACATTATATGTTTTCTGCGACGATGAGGATGGTCGTGCTCGTTTGCCCGATGTCTTCTTTGCCAACTTGGCTCGAGATGAGTGAGGCATGATCGAGGAAAGAAAAACCGAGAGTTCGGCACGTGGAATTGAAGCTTCACTTTAACGCCATGGGTCCGACTACGATTGATTGATCCCGCTTACGGACAAAGTGGACCGTGCTTTGCAACCCATCCACTAACAATGAAAGGCTCTACAATGTTAATTCACCCGCTTCCTATTCGCCTTGACCTTCTCTTTTTGTTGCTGTTTATTAATGCAAAGGTGGATGGATGGTTGATTACATTCGGGATCATGTAACGTAAGTTCTATACGCTTTATCTAACGGAAGAAAAGTTTTTTTTTTTTAAAAAAAAAAGATATCTACAGGATTGGATACTTGTTTACGATGGGCTGGATATAAATCAAACGATTAGTCAGTTGGTTTGCATTAATATACCGTCCATTCCATGTTAAGTTCGGGTACATACCTGAAATGGGGTGGAACTGAAGGAAATAAGAGGGTTTTAATAATGTTACAAAACAGCTACGCTATGTAGGGAATGGAATCCTGTTCCAATAGCTGTTGAAAATGTTTATCGGTAGCCAAATCATCTTCGTCGGTTTCTTCCACAGCATTTTCTTCTTTCTCTTCATCTTGGCTAGAATTACTATCGGCTTCATCTCCGGATGTGGACGACCTTCGCCGTTTCAGAGTTGGTTTGGACTCGACGGATTCTGGTTTCGCGTCGTTGGAATTGTCTGCAATGATGGTGTTGGTTTCATTTTCTGTCTCCACCATTCTTGTATAGGACGGGTGCTGTTTGATTAAATTCACATAGTATTGTTGCAGAACTGGCCCTGTCGCTGCTAGACGCCAGTCAATTAGTCGTAAAAATTCCAATTCAAGCGAATTGAGTTCTCGTAACGAGATGCCTCCGACCTTTGCATAGTGAGAATTGGTACAATATGAGTCGCACAGGGCTTTGGCAGATACGGTGATGGCTGTAATCAAAAATCGATGTACGGTCAACGACGAAATGGTGAAATGAGGTTGTCGCTCGCAAACACGATCAATATAGATGAGAAGCGTCAACAAGCAGGCTTTCTCAACAGAGGTATATTTGACTATTCGCCTTAAATAGTCCGGGAGGGTGATATTGGGTGGTGCCCGCGAGTGAAAGTGGGTGAGTGTGGAGGGTGTCAGTGGTATTAAATCGTTATGTGATATCAATCGTCCGAGCATGTCGGCTAGAGGTACGGGATTTTTAGTTGAAGACGTGGACACATGCCCATGCAAAACATTGACACTTACCGAGCATATGGATAATGTTACTTATATCAGCAGCATAAAACCAGTGAGGAACCAACGTAGTCTCCATCGTGACATGTCCAACACTAGTGATGTTTTTGTTGGAAAAACCTTGTGTAAGAGACAGGGATGCCAGTTGAATGCAACGTCAAATTGACCGCAAAAAAAAAAAAAGCGATCCGAGAGGTCACGTGTGCGCTTGGGACTTTTTCTGGACCAATCCGAGTTTCATCCTGGGTTCTCGGCACCCAATCAGAGATCAGTTACCGACTTTTAAGAGCCAGTGAAAGAGTGGGATCAAGTGTTACCAATATTACCTTCAGTCCATGTGATTCTACAGGTCTTTTCCCCTAGCACTAGAAGCCGAAGGATACATCAGAGTCATTTCATTTTAATTAATTTATATTTTGAGACCGTGTTGCATTGGCTCATGTAAAATTCTTCAAGGCTCCAACGCTTGTGAAGCTGAATGCGGCTATGGAACGGCGAAGAAGGGACTGGCTGAACCCCCGAAATCTAAAAAATCTATTTTTTAATTTTCTATTTTTTTTTAACTTCAGCCCTTCCTTATACCCATGCCCATGCGAGCTCCAAAGGCATCTCCATTGCTGCCTACAGCTGCATCTATTTCATGGGAACGATGGGGTCGTACGCTGACATACCAGCGACTGCACGAAAAACTACAACCTAGACTGACGTGGAGGCGAAGATCTATAGTGTACCTAATCTCCATAATTATCATCGCAGCATGCTTCCTGTCTTATTTCGTACAATACATACGCATGACAAGCGTGCATAGAGCAAGAGACAGTTGGCTATTATCTCGTTTTCCGGAACTTCAACCCATTTGGAAAGACATATCGAAAGATAGTACTAATTTGCATGAAGCTATTACTCTTCGATTCGAACGCCGTGATCAGTACGGTTGCGAATACCATCAACTATCTTATGCTACTTTAAAACAGATTATCGATGATGAACTTGGGCCCGCTAATCCCAACCCTTCATTCACCCATGTTCGTACGCCATATTTAATCACACCAGCTTTTGACCCTAGTCAACCAGTCACATTGAAACCCGGCCAAAAGTATTGTGTTCGATTGGTTGTTCCACGCCAACTGGTGACGCCCAGCAATACTGAAGGATATATGCCTATTGATGGATCTCCTTGGGACAGCATTATGATGACGATGGTTCGAAACTCCCCATCCAACACCACTATTCCGGTGCGCATGAATGTATGGGGTGGCCATGCGACATTGTATGATGCCGATGAGCTAAACGCTGGTCGTCAGGCTCAGGATAGACCACCTCATGAATGGATGAGTCGTAGTGGAATTCACATCTATGAAGCGGAAATAGCCCTCATGGACGAGGGCATTTATACCCTGGAAACTCGACTGGAATACACTCAGGGTCTTTGGAACTTTGAACGAGAAACCATCATCTCCTACCAACCAGAGATGGTCAACCCACCAACAGGATGGGAAGTAAAGATCCTTGGACGTGAGAAGGATCATTTTGATTTACCCTTGTGTACTCGACCTGATCATCCTGGACGTTGGCTTAATATCAACGATTACGCGCCAGAGCGACAAAAGCAAATTCAACCCAGCGCCGTAGACTTCAACGGAAATTTTTGGGCTCCCTACACCTGTCGATACCGACCCATTACATACCAAGACTTTACAACCTGTTTAGCAAAGAAATTCCCTCTCATTCATTGGTTTGGCGATTCCAATTCTCGTAGAGCTATTAAGAAAATGGTGACGGACGGAGAATGGTGTAGCGACGCATCCCTCATCCAGAGTAATGCTACCATTCAACGAAGCTGTCACTGCGAGGATTACGGAGACTTATCATGGAACCGTACGTTGTTCGATCCATGGTCTCGAGCCGCTCAGGTAACAAGGATACCTGCTGAGCATGTCTCCTCTGAATGGGGCACCATTGACAGAGACGAAGACAAGTCGGAACTTTGGTTCTACAAGATGGACGGTCTTACCAACCTGAATGATCCTGGGTGGGAGGAATCGTTCAAGGAGTACCCTGACCCCTCGGAGTTGTTGCCATATGTTACTGGACTGGCTGTCAACCAAGAATGGGCCAGTCGATTTGGTGAACCCTTGAATCTTCCAGGAGCTGATATCCGGCCTCAGCCTAAAAAGGAAGAAAAGCGATCTTATCATCTGGACAAGCGGTGGTACCTGACACTCGCCCCTCCTAAACTCATCATCATTAGTTTGGGAAATTGGGACACTTCATGGATGCCCTACGCAGAATTCGAAGTCGCCGTGCAGAGATTAATCAACTACATCAAGCAGCGCTATATTCCCTACAAGACCGCCGTTGTTTATAGAGCCCCTCAATATTACTGTTGCCGGGTCGATACGTCCGAATGGCAACGTAGACTCAGCACGCAAAGAATGGAAGCATATGATCGCTATGCGAGAGATATGCTGGTGGAACATGTGGGAGCCAAAGTGTGGGATGTGTATGCTTTGGGAGAGTCTCGCAACTGGCAAGACAAACAGGTGTCGCTTGATTGCCCGTCCAACCATGTTCCTAGCGACGTTGTAGCGGTTGAAAACCAACTGTTAATGAATGCGCTATGTAATTCGGATGATTGGTTTGCCGATATTTAATCCACAGCATTTATTTCCCACTTTTTACATTTCCCACTCACAAAAATAAAAACTTACCACGTGATCCTATTTTTGGTCATTGCCATATAAGACGTTTTCGGCCTTGGCTCATTTTTTGACGTTGACTTTTTTTTTGAGATTGCAATTCCATGGTCGAACCTCCAAATGACCCTGACGCTGGCTGTAAACTGCTGGATGGGTTCGCTATCATCATACAAATACTACTTGCTTCAAGTGCCCTCGCAACACTAGTCGTCAAAAGGGCCAGGGAAAGACCGCAGCGGCCAGTTAATATATGGTATGGTTATTTTCAACTCTTGGCTTGCGCTGTTAACCTGAAAACTAATGTGGTTTGATAGGCTTTTGGATGTTGGAAAGCAATTTTCGGGTGCCATTGTCATCCATGGTCTCAACCTGCTTGTATCATATTCCCGCGGCCGACCGCATCATGGCGGACCCTCCAACCTCTGCGTTTGGTATTTCTTAAACGTTGGTGTCGATACCACCGTGGGAGTGTGGATTCTTTGGGTCATATTGCGATCGCTGCAGTGGTCACTTATGCGAGTGGGAGTCACAGGCATTCGCACAGGTGACTATGGCACCCCTCCGTCCATTCTCAATTGGATCAAACAGACGATTATTTTCATATGCTCACTGGTCGGCATGAAGAGCTGTGTTTACGGCCTGTTTCGTCTTTGCCCTTGGCTATTCGACTTTGGAAAATGGGTCCTGAGCTGGACTCGTGACAACTATAGAACTCAAGTCGTTTTTGTCATGTTAATGTGAGTGCCCTTTGTGACAGCGTTTTTTTAATTCCCTCATACCAGCCATTGAGCTAAATAATGGCCTCTTTTCTCTAGATTCCCCCTTTGTATGAACGCCTTTCAGATTTGGGTGATAGATACCATTGTAAAGAACAAGCTATTTAGTGTAGAGGAGATTATTGAGGCAGATGAGCGCACTAGGCTTCTTGCTGAGCCTAATCATAATACCACCGAGTCAACTGCGACCACCGTAGAAAATTTGTAAAGCACATATTTTTTTTTCCATAAAAAACTTCTTCCCTTTTGAATCGTCATGTTCTCCATTGCTCGCCATGACGAGTCCGAAAATGACGAACGATCTTACGAGAAGCGTTTAGATCGTTTGTCCAAACTTAATGAGAGAGTCAGCAAGAAACGAAAGCAGACAGGTGCTGATCAAGGCGACGACGAGGCCTTACCTCAAGAAGAACTGGCTACTATGGAGGTAGAACAGCCTGTGGTAGACACCACGGTCGACAATGACACCACTGCTGATTTGGATTCAGCGCTTGTAGAGGAAACTGAATCTAAGAAGGCGAAACGAAATAAGCCAAAAAAGAAGAAGGTGAAGCAAGACGAACCACTTCAGGCAGAGGCACTGGAAGAAATGGAGGTTGTTGAGGAAGACGTAGCTGAGTCAGACAGATTAATACCACCCACTCCGGATGAATTAGTAGAGGAAGCAGGAACGTTAGAGGAAGTTGCAGAGGAAGAATCCATGCTCCAAGCGTTTCCCGATTTCACGCCAACTGAACCCGACGTGAAGGATATTGCTCAACTCAAATCAATGGGTATCCCATACTGGCTGGCCCACCCCACCATCATTGAGCAAGGCCAGACGACTCCTCTTGCAGAAATGTCAGGTTTATCTAAGAATTTGCTGGAACGTTGCCGCGAACAAGGCATTGACGAATTTTTTGCTGGTGAGTTTAGATTTTTGAAGTGGATCTATCGCGTTTTCATATGCTTACCCTGTTTTTTGCTCTCCAGTACAAACAGCTGTTGTACCAATCTTTTTGAAATCACCATCATTGTACGATAGTCGACGTCCACCTGGTGATTTGTGCGTTTCAGCACCCACTGGTTCAGGCAAAACCCTTGCCTATGTCATTCCTATTGTTCAGGTAAGTCGATCCATACAATGAATGCTGAAAATAGGCGTTGGGTTCAGCTGCTGAAAAATATATTACTTTGCTAGATCCTTTCAACGAGAGTGGTAACCCGGCTTCGAGCGTTGGTAGTTCTTCCTACGCGTGATTTGGTCAGTCAGGTGCGCGAGACTTTTGAGGCTGTCACCAAAGGCACTGGATTGAAGGTATGTAGAATTGTGACTCGTGTGGGTGTCATTATGCATATAGCCTATTCTAAATTTTCTTTCTTTTAAGATTGCAACGGCCACTGGTCACCACTCCTTTGCTCAAGAGCAAGCACAAATCGTGGATAACATGGATGACAGGTAGGATACAGCATTAAGTCATATACCGTAGTGCTATCGACACTAACCTCAGCTATTCAGTCTGCTGGGCGGATCGAGCAAAATCGATATTCTAATTGCCACACCAGGTCGTTTGATCGATCATTTGAATGCCACACCCAACTTTTCACTTCAGCATTTACGGTTCTTGGTTATTGATGAAGCTGATCGTCTTCTTAATCAGAGCTATCAAGACTGGCTCACTCATATTCTTCGCGCCACTCAACCACAAAAAATGGAACACCGTCTTCCTGCCGACCATCTGCAGCGAGACTCTCTCAAGTATGGACAGGTTTCTGACTGCATCTTATTTTCCACCGTCCAATGCTAACACTACTTTTCAGTGTACCCATTCATGATGCTATTGCGCCATCCTATTTAGAATCTCACTTTGAGCTCCCCGTTTCTGACATTGATACCCCCAAAATGCCTTGCGTACAAAAACTACTGTTCTCAGCGACACTGACGAAAAATCCTGCCAAGATTGCCGGACTACACTTGACCAACCCTCAATACGTTGCTGTTCGATCTCAAGGTCAGATTGGAAAGGATGACGACGGTAGCGGCGAGAAGTACACTACACCAGAGACACTGAAGGTAAGCTATTGAATCAATTCAGGGAATATAGGTTTTTAGAATGGAGCACTGACGTTGGACTCTAGGAATACATGATTGTCTGTCCCAGCGAACAGAAGCCTATGCTTGTTTTACATTTGCTGTATAACTTGAATGTCAAGGCCGCCCTCTGCTTTACCAAATCCGTCGAATCCGCACACAGATTGTTCATGCTTATTACATTCTTTGAGCGAGCCCACGGAAAACAGGACGATGGAAAAATAGTGGCAGCAGAGTACTCTAGTGACCTCACACAGTCAGCTCGACGATCCATACTGAAGAAGTTCAAACAAGGCGAGATTCGATTGTAAGTATTGATTCATTGGCTGCTCTGATAGAGTGCCGCCCACGCTAACATCTGACCATAGGTTGATTTGTTCCGATTTGATTGGTCGTGGTATTGATTTGGATGCGGTCGATACAGTCATCTCGTATGACGTGCCTTTGTACATGAAAAAATACATCCATCGTGTTGGTCGTACGGCTCGTGCTGGTCGTGAAGGTGATGCCTATACCCTCGTAGAGCAGCAAGAAGCACGTCACTTCAAGGAAATGCTACGCAAAGGCGGCCACCTCTCCGATGTGAAAAACCTCAAGGTCCAACGACCTACCCTAGAACCATTTGTCGACGACTACAAGATTGCCCTCACAGAACTTGGAAGCTCATTGACGACTGCCAAGACGTCACTTCTTCGCTACCAGGCATCCATACATGTGGATGAAGAAGAGGAAACAGAATCCAAGGAAGATGCATTGGAAGTTGAGTCGGACAAGGAGCAAAGTGACAATAACGACTTGGAAAAAAGTGATATAGACATGTAGACATTGTTCTGTGTTTCTTGAGAGAAACAGTATATTATGGTAATTTTTCATTTGTATAAAGCTTTCATTTACATTCTCAACTCGGATTTTTTGGCCCTAGTAAGAGGACTGGGTACATGCAGATCGTGTGTAAGCCTGCCAAATTTGACACATTCACAGCACAGTATAGGAAGATGGGATGGGATCTTGGCTGATATATATCTCATTTTTTACATTCGGCCTTGAAGAATACTTTCAATTGTCACACTAATAAACTCCTTTTTGCTGGCCAAGTCTACTCCAAAGAACAGCGAGAGCTGTTCACGCACTAAAAACAAAAAAGAGAAGCATCAGTACACAATTTCGCGCGCTCTAAAAAGCTTTTCAATGGTCACATATGACTTACCCTGCTTCTTGGTCACGGTCATAAGGTTGGCAGTGGCAAGGATGTTGCGTATTTCAGCAACAATTTCAGCATCAGTAGGCACTCCGGTCAAGCTGTGGATACTATGATTGCTCAAGGCTGGAATGGAGTAAGTACTTCCCCGAGGATCAAGTAGGTGATCAGGAACTCCTCCGTAACTATGAACAGACATGGCTTTCGGCGGCATTTGCAAGTAATCTGAGCCGGCGTAAGACGCAGCATAAGGGCTATGTGCGCCAGCATTCGACTGTCTACCTTTCTTGTGAGTTTTCACGGAATCACGGTAATAATCAAAGTCTTGGCCTTGTCGGTTTCGATAATCGGTTCCTTGCGACATTTGGGTATGATACGAGCGATAAGTATGAGCTGTCAACCCTGTTTTTTCAGTTTCTTTGGAGCCAGTTGATCCTGCTTCCCACAATTCATGTTCATATGTACTCCACTTCTTCAAGGGGATCATCTTTTCATCGAATTTCTCATCGTCGGCCACAATGATCTGTTTCTTTTTGTCTCCCACCACCACACGGGTATTACCCCATGAGAAATCGTCAAAATGCCAGAAAGCATAAATGGGGATGAAGAAAGAGAAGATAGGAATGGCGAAAATATAGATAATCATCCATCCAATATGTTGCCACTGTCGCTTTATGATGAAGATCAAAGCCTGTAAGCCATAAATACCAGCCAACATACAGAGAGCAATCAGTGGAATCGGCCCTGTTTTGCTTATAACCACATAGACGAGGTAAACCAGGTAGATGACGGAGGAAGGAAGCGTTAATGTACCGACCAGGTCGATCATGACCACGAAGCGCATGGAGAAACAACAAAATCCACATAGTTCTGGCAGTAAGACTAATTCCAGCAAGTTGTGGATAGTGGAATTGATCCAACGTCGGCGTTGAGATAGAAGAACGCTCCATCGGTCAGGAGCAATGGTCTTACATTGTGCATGCGGTGTAAACGTCATCTTGTACTGAGGAAAGTGCTTCATCATGAGGGTGGTTAGATATCGATCCTCACCAAGATGCAACAAATTTTTCTTGTGCAAGGTATCAACATGATTTTCCGAGTATTCTTGGATGACTTGGGGAGATATGATGAGAGGTAGGTTCTTGTTAGGGGTCCTGATTCTGTACATGCAAAAACAGCCAGGTAGACAAGTGACAGAGCCAAAAAGCGATTCAAAGGCTTTGGAAAGATGGTGAGATATGTAGTATTCATAGACTTGAATCATGGTCGTCCAGCTATTATCTTCGTTACCAAGACTGGTTTCGCCACATATACCAATGATCTTTCCATCATGAAGCAAGCAAGATATCATTCTCGTTAAGGCGTCCGGCATGACTTCGGTGTCAGCGTCGATCATGAGCACATATTCGTAAAAGCTTGGATCTACGCCAATGACGTTCTTGATCTGATGGTACATCTCCAACTCCAGTGGGGTCATTTCCGATTCAAAATGAACTTTGTTCAAGAAGTTCATGCAGATAATTTGAGAGTCTCGTTTTCCTCGGTTACCGGGCTTGGACCGTTCCGATGCCTTGCCTACCTTGACCACAACAACATAGGGCACAACGTGGCCTTCATGCTCGTATAATCCTGAGTACACCTTGCCGTAGTTTAACTGCTTACTTCCTTCTCCAATAGATTTGAACATGAGAGGTTCAGGGTCTAACTTGGGATTATGTCCAAGGATGTCTAGGACAATACGAGGCGTAGGTCTGTCGTTACCGCTTCCCATAATCATACCATCGGCAATCAAGAAAATGAGCTTTCGCTTATCGTCATATTCCATGACAGTAATGGAGTTGATGGTCTTTCGAATGGATTCTTCGTCTTCGGTATAACAAGGTACTTGGCAGATGACGAACTTGTCATACTGCTCTGGAGTAGGTACGCCGCCAAACTGAAGTGCCGCCAGGAACTTGATCAACGTGACGAAACACATCACAAGCGCAAAGGCCAGGAGAAGGTAATTGGTAAATGTACACCTTGCATCATCACGATAATCCAGCCTTCCGATGTAAAATACATTATCAAGACAATTTTGATTTTGAGCCAGCTTTTCTGGCGTCATGGATTTCTTGTACTTGTTCCACTCGGCTGTGGCATCCGTGCCTCCAAACTTGGTGAATATCGTTTCCACCACTGGATCTAGGAACCGATAGTTGGGCTGGGTGGGAGCGTAAGAAGGAAACAGCTTGGCTGTGCTCATGTAGTCCGTTATATCGTAAACTTTGTCATTAATAGATACAATCAATCTACCCCAGCCGTTGAAATCACCCTGTATGGTCTTCATAGGGATAACCAGATCGCCTTTCTTGTATAAATTCATAACAGGCATGAAATAATCCCAGATCCAATTCTTGTCCTTCATTTTGTCGAGATGAATGTCGGGTTGCTGGTTGCCCGAAAGGTGAACAAAAGAGGAGATGATGGCTGTTTCATTTGGTGTAATCTTGATAGTGTCGTCGGTGACTAAACCAGGACATCCAGCGGTCAAGGGTATAGGGAATGAACTAGACAAATCATGACCAGCAAGAGGTTCCATAGCGGATTGTGTGCTCGCATAGACAGTGGTTCCGTGATCTGTTACAGCAAATCTAGTGACATCGTACACTTTACCACGGACACTGACGTAAAAGTCATTGAGTAGATTATGGTTGGCAACATCCTGCACCGAATAAAGTGACTTCGTACCAGGACAAACCAGTTCACCAAATACAGCAATGAAGAACAAAGTAGAAGCCGAAAACATGAAGATCAAAAAGCAAAGTACCACTTTTTCACGCCATGCCATTCGAACGTCTTCACGCTTCATTCCACCACACCACTTGAGGAATGTACTTGGGATCCACCATGTCAGTAGCCAGACAAATCGGACCCACCAAAGACGCACGGTGGTGATGGGCACCTCTTCCACCTGCTCTTGTTGCACTGGAGAGTAATCGTCAACCATTTGGCTCATATCCAGATTTGGCCCATACCTGACGTAAAGAGAATTCAATATGACATGCCAGCGATTCTGATCATCACTCAATGATACTTACCCATCCGCCGCAACTTTGCCTCCCCAGTCTGATTCTTCTCCCCATTGACTACCTTCGTACTTCTTTGCTTCATCGTCGCTCTCAATGTAACTTCCCCTGTCATCATGAAAGTCAGGATGAGGTGGCAGAAGAGACATTCCATTGTTGGCTGTGTTGGGTGATAAGAAGCCGCCAGCAGGAGAGTGGCCAACAACCGCAGCCTTCTGATTCAAGCGATACTCTTTTTCTTGGCGACGTATGGTGTCCTCAATGGATTTCCATGCATAAAATTCTAACCAGACGTTGTCGTTGCCAACAAATACCTGTTGTTGCGTCCAATTGTGCTGTTCTATCAGGTGCGTCACGCGGTCTCGCTCAGTTCCATCCGTTGTCATGGACGGAAGTGACGCATAATGCGATACGAATTCAGGAATGGGATACATGACCGAGTAATTGACGGAGCAACGAGTGTGTAAATCGAGAATTTGGAGACCACGAACTTGCATTTTGACCTTGCTTATATTGAACTGGTCAGGAGCTTGAAGGTCATTTGGACGGATATGAAGAACTTTATAGATGCGTGTTCCTTCAATTGAGGTAATTAAACTAGAAAGCGTTTCACCAAGTTGATCTAAAGCGCTTGTCATGCTTGTGGCCTCTCTGTCTTCAGCCTGTGGACTTTCTATTTTATCCTTGGGTTTGTCATTCGTTTCATCTATCTCAATGGTTGGTCGTTTCATGGACGGTGCTCTCATGGATCTGGTGGGAAGCTGAGCCTTGATGATGGTCCTATCGTCATGCGGATGTGACTTTGTAGCCAGGTTGTCGTTTTGAAACAAATTGAGAACGAAGTCATTAGAACTGCTGGATCGAAGGAGATTGATGAAATCAGGAGACACGTTGTCCGTGTTTTTCTCAAGAAACGAGTCGATGGAGTAGTAGACTGGTTCGGAATAATGATTGATGCCGAATGTAAAAGTTTGGCTGGACTTGGCGTAACCAACATGGGAGCTATACAATTTGTCAAGCAAACCCAAAAGATTGGCGTCTGTCGCATCGGTCTCGTTAACAAGGTATCGTTTTGATTCTTTGTCGATGGTGCCAATGAGTCCTCCAATAGTACGAGGAACGCCAGTAGCGCTTCCAGTGAGAAGTGCCATACAATTGCCGCTAGCAGGAGGAGTAATGGTAGGCATAGATACACCGTCTTCGGCCATCAACCTCTCTCGTGGCTGTTCCTGCGCTAAGAAATTATTGATGGCCTCGTTTGCAACATTGACGGTGAAGTGTTCGAATCGATTGGATTTAAAATTTTGAAACCCAAATTGGTCCAATATGCCAACAAAATTGCACACTTCTTCCTCTGGGCAACATAGCTTTGTGTTGATCGTCTCAACAATCCAGTTGAATATTGCTCCATACATTGCTCTGGAAATGGCATCTCGTTGTTGCGCAGCAGCTTGAGCGTTCAAGAATGCCGTGCATAGCTCCTTTCCGACGTAGCGAAGGTGGTACGTGATGGTGGACTCCAATTTGGACGGCGATACACCTAAAATGCCAGCGATTATGTCCAATTCCTCTGTATTCTTTACTGAACAAGAGTCTTGAGCATCAGAGGCAGGGTCGACAAATTGCAAATTGCCAAGGTGTAAAATGGCTGCCAAAACTTGGAAAAGCTGGGTGACGGTTTTCGACTTAAATCCACACACCTTCAACGCAGCCTTGAGGTCGCCAAATGCAATTTGATCGCCTGCGTCAATTACCTTTGTGTTTCGGGTCTGGCTCAAGTAGGCAAAATACTCTGGTGCATGATTGATTCGGAGAGCTGTACGTTCTTCTGTGCTTGTTCCAGACAAAAGAGAGTAAAATACATGAAAGTTACGTTCGTTTTGTGGCACCTGGGTCAGTCTTGAGCGATCCAGGTTGTAAGTCATGGTTTTCAAACCAATGATTCTGCCACGCTCGTTATACTGAAGTTCCTGAAACTGGCCAAACCCAGAAGCAGAAGTATTCTGAACCGTTCTAGCCGATCCGAACTGTTGCAAAATGGTTTGCGCATTGACAATTTGCTTTTGCAATTTCAATGCTTTCTTACTGTGACTTGACAGTTGAAGAAGCTGCTTCAGAAGATGACCTTGACTAGTGGTTTTTCCAGACCCTGTAACACCGCTGCAGAAAATAAGGGCAATGTCAAATCAAGTATAAAAAGAAGAGGGTTTTAGGCGTTTGACGTTTACCTCAGCACAATACTTTGGTCTTCGCTTGCTCTTCTCAATTGGTAGTACACACGAGCGGCTAAATCATAGATGTGAGGTTGAAGCTGAGGTGGATCGGTAGTGTCGAGGTCACGGTAGACGGTGGCGGCGTACTGTGTAAGAGAGGCGTCGTTCACACTCTCCACGGCTTTGTAAGTGTTTACAACAATGAGATGATGTGCTCCAATACGAGTGTAAGGCAAGTCTCGCTTGAATCGCATATGCAGTGCCGAGACAATCGACTCCTCTGTGGGATTCGGCAGGCCGCATATGTCTGGTTTACTTGCTTCGACTGTCGAGTTAGAATCCATCTTAAGGCAACACAGTCGCTGCTCCGATCAACAAGACTAAGAACAAGAAGAGGAATGCATCGAATTCAGCCTTCCAATATCAGTGGAAAATACGAGCAATTAATTTAGATGGTTGGTCTCATCCACCCATTGTTTCATTTTGTTGCCCTGAAGATGAGGGGGGAGGATCAAGGAGAGAGGTTTGATTGATTGACAAGACGCGCATATTTAGCAAAAGCCAGGAGGTTCCTGCTAAATGCATTTTTAACCCTATGGTGTTTTGATTTAATTATTTGAATTTGTATTCTTTTCTACAGAATTTGTGTTGCATCAAAATGGGATGGGAAGAGTTCTTTTCTAGGATCTCATAAGCGTAGGACTTCCGTCTAAAACGCTATGGGAAGCGGATGGAGGAGTCAAGTAGAAGCCAGCCATCAATACAAAGTAGCTGAGGATCAATATCGATCTATGTCGTCCACAATAAATAAACCCAAAAACGAAAGAATGTAGAAAACTTCAAGTTAGTAACCTCTTCCGCCTCGTGCAAAAAGTTCTCATGGCGAGGTGTTGCTCCTTTTTGATGAACAACGAAAACAGAAAAAAGTAAACCTTACCCTTTGAAATAGTTACTTTTTCCTTCTTGATATGTGTATGTTAACAAAAACACAGAAAATATAACACATATAGCATCCCATCTTGGGAATACCAGGCTACAAAGAACATGGGGTGTGAGCAAAGCTTTAGGTGATGCAACACTAATACAACCCTCAGTCTCCATGTGAAATACCACTTACGTGAAAGTATATTGAGATACATCCATCATGCCCCAATTGTACCACAGGGAAAAGCCAACCATGGCAGGGATCTGGATGAGACAGACCTGCAGAGCATATGCAGAACCAATTTCAAGCGACAAAACAATGTTTCCATTCAATGCAAAAGAAATGGCGTTCATAAACTCTGTGATATTTGGTACCTACAAGAGAAGTGAGATGTTGGTTTTCTACTAAGGCAATCTGATGATAAAAAAATGCGGTTGCTTACCAATGCAAATAAAGTCAAACCCAAAAACTTTTCGTCAATAGCCAATGAGTCCATCACAGTATCGACGGTGTCTACTAATATCTCAGCAATAAGACTGTACAATAACGTACATCCGAATAAAATAGTGAATGACTTTGATTTGCTCCAGTTAGGAGAATCATGTCCAGCTGCCTCTTCGTCCTCATCTTCCTCAGGTTCTCTTGCATGTACCCATGTGACTGGTGGAACAGAGGATGGAATACTCTGGGCCAGGTTTTCGTTAAGATTCTCGGCCGTGATATCATTCCGATTTTCATCCAAGCTACCAGATCGCAAAGGATTGGTAGTAACCACAGCAACATGGGAAGTATTGTAGGGAAGATTGAAGGCAGTGGATGGATCTGTCATGGAGAGCATAGCATAAAAAATGAGAAAGTCAGTGCGTGGGCTAATATCCTCATGGACCATGACAACACCTACCACCAGTCGAGTTGACTTGACCATTGCGCAGGTCGGTTTGAGACTGGTTGTGACTGAGATGAACGAGTTGGGAGATGATATGAGTAGGAAGAAGTTTGCGGTAATTGGAATCTTCATTGCCGTGCTGTGCGTGAGAACTGGACCACACCATGTCAGCATGCGTGTGTAAACTGAAAACGAGAGCAATGAAGTATGCCTAGCGAAAAGGAAGGTTAACAAAGGATCCACCGGAGAGACATATAGGTCAAAACATCACTTACAGTGGGAAGGACTAAGGCACACAACCACATCAGTGGCTTGACGCTGTTCTGGTACACAGGATCCATGGCAGGGTTCATCTGGTCATAATAACATCTTGAACAAGCAAATACATCATTTTGTGGTGATTCGGGACAACCGGTGCATCGAAGTTCAAACTGTTTGGCATAGACGGGTTAAGCTATGGATATTCCTGGTAAAAAAATAAATAAACAACATCCGCTTTTTACTTACACTTCCATACATTTGATAAAACAGAGTAGGTGTCAGCGCAGCAATAATGGCCATAATCAACATAGTTGAAGTGACTCCTGAAATAAAGAAAAGGGGCATCAGATGTTTGCCATGAACAATACACAACATGCACCATACATACCTGCGCTCTTAGCATTGAACTTTTGCTCTTTGCGCTTCACCGCTCCACTTAACATAGAGCACCCTGGCATTAACAAAACACCAGCAAGAAAACTTCCAATCAGAGACCCTTCCACCAAGGCGCTTTTACCTCGCATCAAAGCGACACTGTACAGGATAATTTCGATGATGGAACCGAATGTAGCATTGATCACCGCGCCCAGTCCCATACTTGACTGTGCAGAAATGGAACTGACAGCCATTCCAATGAAGTACGACAGGGGAATGACAGAGCCCAGACCCAGCATGAACACAAACGAAGCACTGGTGAACCAAGCGTTTGGAAATCTTTCGTGAAGGACGTTTTCGTCAAAGATGACGAAGAAAGCCACGGGTAGCAAGTTGATGAAGATAATGTTGATTCCATCATAGGTATACTTATAATACTGTAATCCGATAGCTTGATAGGTGCACAGTAGAATAACTGTTCGTTTGTTAAACGAAGACGAGGATGGCATAAGGGTTGAGCCGCTTGATTTAAATCGCAAACTGAGGGGATGTTTTCGGAGATGCCGGGTTAGAACATAGGTCAACTTTGCCATGGGGATGGTAATAACACACCCCCAGCAAATTGCCGACACGAAGAGTTGGAGAGGAGCTAAATATAGACGAACAAAGAACAAATTTGATGAGTTATGGCACCAATATAGCTGAGAATACCGTCTGAATGCATACCAAGAATTGTGTAAAACAAGAAGTAAAATGCCCAACCACCGGGACCAAGTGACAAGAGTTCTTTTGTATTGTCTTTGAATGTCTCTAAACGGTTCTTGCGTTTGTGACGGCGTCCACTAATCAGACCCAGATCCTCATCCATATCCGAATCACCTTGACTGTCTTCTGAAAGCTGGCGATTGTCGTAGTTGGACAAGGACTCGGGTTCAATGTCGACCAATCGTTGTACATATTTTCCAAAAGGCCAAAACAGATAATTTGCTAGACCACGTAGAACTGAAGCATACTTGTAACCATCTGGTGGCACAAGTAATACTAACAAGGAGAGTATATGCATAACAAGCGCCAGCCACCATCCAAATACAATGGCCCATAGAATATTACCAGGGTAGAGAAATAGTTCCGGTGTGGTGGTGGGTGCAGAATGAAGAGCGCTGTTGGCTCTACGCACCACAGAGCGTGATTTCTTGTATAATGCTGGCTTCCATATAGGCAAACCGAAAGGATGGGATTTATTCATAGCCTATAAAGTGATCATAGAGGAGTTAATGACAAAAGATCCCCACCCACCGCTGCAATTGAACCCTGACTTACATCTTGTCTATCCTTCAACGTCATCTCTCTATCGCTGTCATCGTCTCGTTCTTCTTCTTCCTCCTCCTCCTCTTGTTCAGGTATACTTTCATCGTTCTCATCATTTTCATGGTTGCTGATATCATCGTCCTTACTATGCCTTCGGGAAGTAGATGGTCTGTATCGTTTACTATCATCCGTGTGACTTTCTTCATCGTTTGAATCAAAAGAAGACGAGGCTCCAGAGTGTCGGGCGGTATGATGCTTGGACGACTGGGATCGCTTCAGCTGTTTGCGACCGGAGGTCACCAGGTTGGACGAACTACTTTGACGAGAATGTTGACGGGTTGAAGAGGTACGACGGCGTGCCGATGGCCTTCTTGTGTGGTGTAGAGAAGAGGAACTCATAGCATGTTGGGGTGTTCGACCGGACATGGTTCTTTGCGAACGGTCGTGATTCGCAGAATGGTCCATGTCAGAACCTGACTGCCAGCATTTTAGCATCCGACCCCAGCGGCAGGAGAACCGCTGAAGGTCACGTGCCCAAATAACCACGGGGTGTGTGTGACCCAGTGAGCTGCGAGTTGCCTTTTCGGGAGCTGCAAGGTCATGTCATGGCATAACGTTGGGTGAAGAAATCCAGGCAAGCGACATCGCATGGTGAAGTTCTTGAAGCAAATAAATGGCAGAAAGTACCGGCGATACGTGGTGTGCCTGAAGGAAAAAGAGAAAGAGAAAAGTGGGAAGATAAAAGCCTGCAGCCAGAGGTTGGTCTCACGTCACGCCCAAGCGGGGGATGGAAAAATTTACCCACTTTATTTAGAGAACATCATCGGCTTTTCCAGTGTCGCCCAACCCTTCTTCTACCCTACCCATTTCCCCCTCAACCCGCACCTCAACAACCTCTTTGTTGTGAGTGCCAGCGCGTGTAGAAAGAGTCCCACCGAATCCATCTCCAAGGAGAGACAAACCCGCCCCTGTGCTATAGATTATCAGCTCTCGCTCTGCAGCTGATTTCGTCCGCTCACACCCCCACCGTTTGATTCCCATCCAAATCATCCCTTCATCTCGCCTTACAGCAGCTACAATTTCATCTCTTCAAATTAATCGCACCTTTATTTCATCCAATTCATACCATGACTACCTTACACAGCCAGACTATGTTCCAAGAACAGACTTGCCTTCAAGCCAAACCCGCACCATGTCGCTTTCCCCCGCCGTATGGCCACCTGTTGGCCACTACCGGCCTTCAGAATACTGCCTTGAGACAGGCCACCGTACCGCCGGATTTTCTATCCGCCAACTTGAGGCGCCCGCCATAAAAAAGCCTATCAACCACCATTCCCATCGTCGTTACCCCCTGTATAATCATCGCTCTGTCTCACCGGATTCCCTCTATTACACGCACTCGACTCTGTCTACTCCCATCTCCAAAAAGTCTTCTCGTCGTTCAGCTTTTCGTCGTCCCCTTCCAAAGCCTGACGTTTCTCCTGTCGCTTTTAATTCTTCTCCTCCGCCTCTTTACCAGTTCTCTACTAAATCCATTGATGACACTATTCATTATGAACAAGAACCTATTCCTCAACTAGCTTCGGATCAGGACATTTTGGATGACATGGAAAACTGGACTGCTTCCACTCGTACCAATACCCTTAGTATGGCTGGATTGTTGTCTCCACCTGGTTCTCCATTGTCATCCTTTGATGACTTGCCTCCCTTTGAAGAAGACTTTGTATTGTTTCCTTGAATTTTCTCTTACCCATTGACCTGCTTTGTGTTTGTTGTTTTTTTTTTCTTATTTTATTAAGGGTAGTTTTCCTTTCTTCCTCTCTGAATCCTTTTTTCTCTCTACCGGCCGTCTCAAAATAAACTTCCACAACAAAGAAAAAATTCTCTATGTTTCACTTGGCAGGTCAATGTCTGATACAGATAATACAAAGTGATGGAGGCAGGTCAATGTCTATTACAGATAACACAAAGTAACTCGAGCATGTCGTAACCCGTCCTTCACTTTCATGTAGTGGACGAAAAATCTATTCCATATGTGACCCATCATGTCGCTCGCTTGTGTGTTCATACTGATGAGCCATCATGATTTCCTTCATATTTGGGAAATTTTCGGCCATGCTTACCGTGTACAACCCTAGCGGGTGATAACTCATTGGAACATAATGACGGTCGTTCCTATTTTATTGTACATCACGACTGGTTTAAAATCCAATGATTCAAAATGTCGGCCACCCATACCGTGTTAACGATAACCTTCATCTTGATGACGCTTAAAATTCTTTGTTCATATTTATTGTACACCACGACTCGTTCTAGAATCTCAATGTTTAAAATTTTCGGCCATCGATACCGTCTATAAGCTGATGTTGATTCTATACAGTATTAATGAATGTTGGGGTTTTACAAACTAGCTGTCTTCAACAGACCCTTGATTTGATCAACGCGGTCGTGTAGGTCTTGTGCAAAATTGACGCTCTCCTTTCGCTTTTGTCGTGCAGTATGGAATCCAGGTTGGCATTGAATTCCATCCAACGCAAAGAGGGCTTGCATTAATTTCTCAGAGAGGTACGCTCCGGTGTCTTGTAACTTCTTTTTAGTCTTAGGATCTTGCTGTCCAGACGACAAAAATCGGCCAACCTCTTGCTCGTATTCCTTCATTTTTGTGCCAAAGTCATGATTCACCTCCTGCATGATATGCTGGATACGCGTAACAAGACTAGCTTCCTCAGGATTACCTGACGCTGTCTGTTCTGTCTGCTTTGCCTAATCCATTGGATCAGTACCATGCAAAGAAAAAGTCCATAAGCTTGCACTTTGCACTTACATTCGGTCTCTGACCCAGCATCAATATCTTGGAACCCGCCCGCAGTCCGTATAAAGATAAAGGTGATGAGTCGTCCTTCATAACAGCTGCAGGATGAATGTCAGTTGAAATCCAGCTACGTACCGGGGAAATGAATCAAAACTTACCACCAGATGCCAGCAGCTTCATGGCATTCACAGGAACTCCGGTAATCTTCTTGCATTTCTCCTTTAGATCTCCCAACGTCGCCTGTTCTAGTCCATTAGGGAATTCATCGAAATTGACGTCGTATTTGTGACCTTTCCACTTCAATTCTATCTCAGTATCCGACATGTCAGTTTAGGGTGAAAACGAAAAAGTGAATAGTGTCAGTTCGCACTGCGGCCTTAATTTTCTTCCGCACGTGGATTGTTTCAAATCTGACGTGCCTGTTGTTTCTTTTGCTTAGTACTTATAGCGAATCTTTTGACATGCCTGCATCCTCAATAAATGAACTGAAGCATTATCCTTGCATTGCTTCATTAGCTTGAGCTGATTCAAAAGTTTATTCGAATGAGCCACCGACAGATAGTGTAGATCAGTTCTTTACGCACTGCTAAATATGGACCATTCCAGCTACGACGCTTTTACTATTAAGAAAAAGTCTATATATCCAGCGTACAAAACTATCGGTACTACGTCTAACCTATCTAGCGTGCTTCAGCTTACTTGGATTTGGTCTTGGTTGCCGTGGTTGTAGCCTTCTTGGTGGTCTTCTTACTACCGGCAGCATGGCCATTTTGGAAGATATCGTTCTGGGCACCTTCCTTGTAGTTGTAAGCATTGCTGTAGGTAGGAGCATAATGTCCAGGCTCAAACATGTTGTTTCCTTCTTTGTTTTTCCAGTACATAGGCTGCTTTGCGCCAACAATGCATTTGGCCTTGTTGGTATCACACTTGACGGGAGGAATGGGCTTGCCGAGCTTCTTGGTGGTTGTAGAATTTTTAACGTCGCAGACAAATGGTGTCATATACTATAGCAACCATAAAAAAAAACCAGTAAGCACATGGTGCGACCCATTGAAGCATTGTAAACGGACTCACCATTTGGTCAGTGCCACCAATAGACTTGTGGATCCAGCTTTTTGGATACAGGAATCAGGTTAGATTAGGTTGGAATGAAACACAGTCATTTCAATTTGGGTACTTACAACCAAGAACATTGACATTTGCCGTTGGGGCACTTGGGAAGGTCGGGGATATCAAAGCTCTGCAATTGTCTGGCAGGACAGTCATGAACAACGGAGAAGATGACGAAATCCTCAGGCTTAACGTCCTCTGGCTTGTCTTTGTAGGCAATACCGAGAGCGCATCCAGCGACATCTTGACGATGAACAGCGTGCATATTACCCCATCCATTGTCAGTGTTGGTCCTGTGAAACATCCAGCATTTAAATTTTTCATTCAGTCGGTAAGTGTGACCATACATGATCAGCCTACGTACCATGGAACTGGGGCCGTTCTAGGGTTGGGGAAAAGTCCATGCGCTCCCATGCTGGTAAATGCCTTGTTATCAGCAATTTCCAGATCGGCTTTTCCACCGGCTGGGAGATGGAAAACGGCATTTTTATCTGGCTTATCATCCATAGAGCCGTGCCACCACCATTCTTTAAAGGTATAGTCTTGGAGAGGTTGAACGGCCTTGTTGCTGTTGGGATTTGCACGGTCTTGGCCATACATAGCAGGTGTCCAAACAGCCAAGTGGGCTTGCAATGTCCAGCATTGCGCAAGGAGAGCGGATAAAAATACTGCAGAACGCGCAACCATTGGTAAATTGTGTGAAGACAATGGAGCAGGATATGATTCAACTTTTTATATAGGAGATTGATCAACATAAGTTCATATGTAACAATATATGTGGACATACCATTGCAAGCTTGTTTAATTGCCAGAGGCGGCGTTGGGTTGCACCAGGTATATTGCAATATCTCTTTCCTACAGGGTTGTGCGCGGTGTTGCTAACAATCAAAACCGAGAAGAAAGGAGTCACTTATTTCACTTAGGATTATAGCTATGAACCAAACCCCTAATAGCAGCTCCACATCCAACACTTACTCAGTTCTATATCACCTATCTGGCTCGGTGCTGATATTTCCCAAGTTGGTGTATAAGTCTGAACGGAGCTGCATGGGAATCCACGGGAAAATGTGACACTTCCTCAATAATGAGGTGTTGTGTCACTAGTTAGGCAGTATGCTGTAATTCGAAAGACCTTGAACGCCAGGTTTAGTTCTGTCCATAGGCATCAAGACCAGTTTCGCACTTTTACTTGTAGCGGTAATATTGACCTCGAAGAGAACACATTATCTGTAAGTGAGTAGCGGAAGACATTTACATAATACAGTCCAATGTACATACCATTTGCAATAATGAAATACCGAGACTTGAGATTGTTACTAGTGCATTCGCTCTCATTTTTAAAAAAAACAACAAGCCCGCTAGTCTAAAATCCAAAAGGCCGGTTTACAAATGGCCACAAAGCCTGAACATGGCGTCCTGCTTTCGATAAGCGCATCATGCAAAGCGGCGATTGCTAGTTTTCCAATTCCGAGTTAATTTTTGGTGACGATCGAGAGGAGTTGTGATGATTATGCAGACATATACCATCTTTTCTTGATACGGCCAGCTCTCAACATGGAACACACCTATTTTCAGAGATGCAGTGATGACATACGTCCGACAGACCATATACAAAGCAGAAGACTTTGCAATACAGTAGGAGGAGATTTCGTTTAGCATGAGCATTAATGATGCGCGGGAAAAATTGTTCAACTCACATACAGAGCGCGCTTTATTCTGAGATGGGCAAATGGTCCAAATCAGTACTCTTGCGTCCGAGCCGTCTGAAACTGCATAAGGAAGCGGGACCCTTCACATCTCTAACTTCTCTTTTTGTAAAGAACTTTTCTCCATCAACCAAATCTCGGTGCGGAGTTTGCCTATCTTCATAGATTCGGAGAAAACGGATAGAATGTTATCAAGACACATGGCTGTCAAAAATGCATTGTGCATTTCGTCCTTTCAATGCCACTTCTCCGATTCACCAGGGACAAGTATCACAGAAACACATTTAAACGAATTCTCTTAAATCGAACTATTCGCTTACAGGAAACGAAGAGCCTGACAAAATATTGACATGCCTTATAACTTGTCATTGCAAATTTCGTCGTTACAGCTTCGGTTTCATACAACAGGATGTGTGTTTAAGCGAGTTGCGTTCATACATTCGAATGATAAGATTTTAACTTGTCGTATCGCCAAGAAGAACGTGGGTAACTTTTTTTAGACACCGAGATAGCAACGGTCGAGCAGTTGCTGCTTTAACATTCGATTCTGACTGCTTGGCGTACAGGGATATGATTGTGGCACTTTAAGGTTCATACAGGGTCCACTACCATCCAAGAATCAATTTAAAAGCACCGGTATTCAGGGGCATACTTCCTTATCAAATATTCGTTCCTTATGAAATTGCAAGAATCCCTTTGGCTGCTGGTGACGCTCCTTTGCGTCACTTGCATTCATGCCACCATTCTGCCTCAAATTCCCTCCTTAACCAACTTCAAAGAAGCCAAACATGCGACTGGATTCCAGCTCTCGTCCAAGACTGAGATTGTCGTGGATGCCAAATTCGCCAATGTAAAGGCAGACAAGCATTCACCATCTCTCCTGGATTATGCTCATACTTTCAGTAGCGATTTGTCTGAAATCGCTGGCCTCAAGTCTATCCGTGTCCGTACAGACTCTTCCAAGAACCAGAGAAAGTTCGGCAATGCAATCTATTTGACTGTACTCCCTCAAACCTTGGCTAAGAAGTACAAGTACCATAATGGTAATGCTACCGATGAGGCATACGAGCTAGACATCAATCAAGACATAATTAAGATTAGTGGATCTTCCGCGATTGGTACATTCTGGGGAACCAGAAGCGTACTCCAACAGGTTGCCATTCATCAGAAACAGCATTCCTCCCACGTAACTATTCCCGCAGGCAGTGGTGTCGACGTTCCTGGATGGGAAGTACGTGGATTTATGTAAGTTGTATGCTTCAATGCTGATTAGACCGATGGAAAACTTCTAACGCTTCATCGTAGGTTAGACGCCGGTCGGCATTGGTAAGAAGGCAGTTTAGTCATTCAGCCAGTTGGGGAGCTAGGCTAATACATTTTTGCAGGTTTGATGTCGAGTTTCTCAGCGATCTCTGTGTGTATGCCTCATTCTGGAAGATAAATGAATTCCATGTTCATGCTGTTGATAACTTGTGGAACCCTGCTTACCTCTATGGCCCAAATGCGCGAGTATTATTCCTATTCAAAGCTTTTCTATATGCACTTTTCATTGGAATCTGCTGACATTTCTTTTTTGGCAGTGAGTGGCAAAAGCTTTACGCAGGATTTCGCTTCCAAGCCGAACCAGGATCACCGTTGGAAGGTCTATCTCGACCTAAGAACGAGACGTGGAGCAAAAAAGATTTTCAATGGTTGCAATCCAAGTGTTTGAGCTACGGTGTCACTGTTGTTCCTGAGATTGAGTCTCCTGGACACGCTTTGGCTATAACACAATGGAAGCCAGAGCTCATGATCCAAGGAACCCCGGTAAGTACAGTGGGGCCATAGATTGACGGTAAATGGAACAACGTACTTACATGCCTGACATAGGATAATATGAACATTACTCAACCAGAAATGATTCCAACTATCAAGTCCATTTGGAAAGAATTTCTTCCTTGGTTCTATGGCAGCGAAGTTTCTATCGGAGCTGACGAATACGATGCCAGTCTGGCCAACGACTACATTGACTTTGTCAATACCATGGCGGACTACATTCATCAGCAATCTGGAAAGGTTAGTAGAGCAGACACTTTTAGACAGAAAGTAAAATTATTCATCTTACTGTTAACAGAGCATTCGAGTTTGGGGAACAAATGAGCCTAGCAAGGTAAGTCAAATTTGTGTATTGTCAGTACGTCAATTGGACAGTAACCAACAGGTATTATCAGACCAAAAAGATATCTACCAAAGTCACTATCCAACACTGGGATTTTCCAAGCGATGATATCCCAGTCAATTTGATGAAGGAAGGATATAACGTTATTGTAAGTAGTAGCTTACGCAATGTACACTGACGCGGCGTCTAAAGCACTAATAACAATGTATATGCTCATTTTTTCTTTTGACTGGTAGAACTCTGAGCAATCTTTCTTGTATTTGGATGGAAAATCGGTAAGGCTAGAAAACCTCAACATTTGTCTTTCGACTTGACTGGTTGGTTGAACTCAATGTTAATGCGCCATTAATAATTAGAGTGGCGAAACCAGCTTTCCACAAGAGTTGAATCAAGATATAATGTGGACCGGTGCTCCAGGTGGAAATGGCTGGGCTCCCAATATTTTCGACGCCAAGGATTCCAGTAACAACACTGCAGTTGATGAACCTCGCCTTCGCGGATCTATTATGGTATGAAAAACGATGATAAATTTGATTGTTTGCATTGACTGGCTAACCTTCATCCCAATAGCCTTTATGGAATGACTGGGGTAACAACGCTACCACCAAACTTGAGGTTTATTACTCCTTTGCTCGCAGTCTTGCCACGTTGGGCTTAAAGACATGGTCCGGTTCAGGATCGTCAGCCCTTACTCGCAGCGAGTTTGATTCGGTAAGTATTAGCAAACTCAAGTAATGCGTGTATCAAATACTGAATCAGCGATTTTGTACTTTAAGCTGTACCCGCTATTGAACCAGGTCGCACCAGGGCAAAACCTGAACCGAGTTGTAGCCAGTAAAGGCAAAACGGTTGTTAGTTATGACTTCAAAAAGACGAAGCATGGTCAAGTCACAGACAAGAGTGGAAATCACTACGAAGCAAGCGCTAAAAATGTCAAATTCAGTGATTCCGGCGCAACTTTTGAAGGCTCTTCCAAAAGCTATATCACCACCCCAATCGGCTCAATGGGTCCACCCTACACTCTCAGTTTCACTGTCAACCCTACCAGCTTGAGCGGTGTCCTGTTTTCAGGCACAGATTCAGTATTACTGGCCAATGACCTTACATGGAATGTTACAGGACAGCTCTATTCTTTGAATTACTCTATGCCCTTGCACAAGGCAACCAAGGTCGAAATCCACGCCACTAGAGAAGTTACATACGCTTACATTAACCAGGAAAAAACCCCTAGATATTGGTACACCGTCTTGGATATTTGGGGAGATTACATGCAAACAGCCAATATGTCCTTTGCCGCACCAATTCAAAAAATTGGAGCCGGATTTAAAGGTATCATTAGCAATGTTCAACTCTCACAAGGAGCTTGAAGCAATATGAAATAAATTGAAGTACTAGTATTTGGGAGCTTTATCATGGTTTCAATGTAAGATCGCCAGCTGTTCTCACTCGTGACCCTGTGCTGAGAAACCTTCCGCCACTTTTTTGCCGCATCGAACTCTTGGTTCTCTTTCACATTCTTTGTCATGTTGGATAACATTCTAGATTTAAATGGTCCATGGTTTTATGAGCCCGATACGAAACGCACTGTACTTCTTCGGGGAGTCAACTTGAGCGGCGGCGCAAAGCTCCCGAACGGCATTCCAACCCATGCCAAGGATGGATACTGGGTCGATTATGATCGCAACGTCAATTTTATCGGTAGACCTATGCCGCTTGAGGATGCTGATGAGCACCTAGGACGTATCAAGCAGTGGGGATTTAATTTCCTTCGCTTCGTCATTATATGGGAAGCTATAGAACATGAGGGCCCGTGAGTAGTTTTCAACCCGGCCAAGTAACTCCTACTTGAAAAAAACCTGATTAACCTGATTTTCGTTCAAAGTGGTATCTATGACACTGATTACATTGAATATATTATCCAATTGCTTTACAAGTGCAAAGAATATGATCTACGAGTATTTATTGACCCACATCAAGATTGTGTAAGTACTGAATCCTGTAAAAACCATCATTTCGCACATTAGGCTAACTTGTAAATATTAGTGGTCCCGTCAATGTGGTGGTTCTGGAGCTCCTGGATGGACACTTAGCTTGGTAGGACTGAATCCGTCGACTTTTCAGGTAACTGGAGCTGCCATTGTGCAAAACGTTTACGAGAACCCCGACACATTCCCAGCCATGATTTGGAGCACCAACTATGGAAAACTAGCAACATCCACCATGTTCACATTGTTTTTCGGTGGCAAATTGTTTGCACCAAATTGTATTGTTGACGACTTGAACATCCAAGATTACCTACAACAACACTTTATTAATGCAGTCATGCAAGTGGTCCACAGAATTCACAAGGAGGATAGCCACTTGGAGAATGTCCTAGTCACTGGTTATGATACCATCAACGAACCCAATGAGGGCTACATTGAGCTTGCAGATATTACCAAATTTCGGGATAAAGTAGACGATCTTAAGAAAGGGTGGACGCCAACGGCGTATCAAGGATTTTTACTGGGGTCTGGTATTGCAACCCAAGTTGAGGAATGGGACATGACATGGTCTGGACCGAAAAAGCAAAAAACCGTCCTAGTCGATCCTCAAGGTGTGCAAGCTTGGCTCTCGGAGGAGGATAGAAACCAAGCAGACAAAGTGTTTGGTTGGACACGATCTTCAAAATGGCAACCAGGGTGTATATGGGCTGCTCATGGTGTTTGGGACCGCAGTCAACAAACACCCGAAAAACTGAACTACTTTGCAGTTCATCCCAAAACTGGAGAGCCTATTGAGTTCAATCACTTGTGGATGGACCACATTCAAAAATTCGGCGAGGCTATTCGCAGCGTCCATAGCGAAGCTATACTGTTCGTTCAGCCGACTGTACTTTCATACCCCCCAGAATTTCCATCTACAATGAAACGACTGGCATATGTACCACACTGGTACGACGGACTGACACTGGTTCAAAAGACATGGAAGAATTATAATGTGGATGTCATAGGATTGAAGCGCGGAAAGTATGGCAATGGCCCACTCAAGTATGCTCGAGCACTACGAGTGGGTGAAAAGTCTATTCGCAAGTGCTTCCAGGAACAACTCGGAACGTTACAACATGAAGGCCGAGATCGAGTCGGCGAGTATCCTTGCCTGCTTGGAGAAATCGGCATCCCGTATGACATGAATAGGGTCTCTCCCTCATCCTCTTCCTCATACTTCTCGACCAATTTCATACAGACTGTTCTTTCTTACCTCTGCCTTGGCGCATTCCGCACTAGTGATGACGAGGAAATGATCAATAATCCAGCCTCGCCCCAAAATAGAGCCATGGATGCATGCCTCAATGCTTTAGAAGGAAATCTATTGAATTATACCCTTTGGACTTATGTGCCAGACAATTCACGAAAGTGGGGTGATAGATGGTGCGGCGAAGATTTGAGCTTATGGCAGCGTGGCCATGACGGTACCAATGCAAGAGACATCCCTGCCATACATCGACCCCATCCTAGAAGGACGGCAGGCGTTCCCAAGAGTATTGAAAGCATCCTTGCCACTGAAAAGCAAGCTGCCACCTTTAAATACTCGTGCATTCCCACTCTTGACACAAAGCACCCTACCGAGATCTACGTTCCCGAAACATACTTTCCTGCTGCACTTACAAGTGTTACTGTTTCTACCGGTACATGGGAAGTCGGTGAGCAAACAGACAACTACTGGATCATTCACTGGCGTCCAGTTTGGAGCGAAGAGGCTTGTACTATTACGCTTACTGGCGTAACTTTTAACCAATCTGCTCGATGATTTATAAGAAGAGTCCCCATTATTTGTGCAATAAAGTCTGAGTGTTTTCTTCGATATGCTATTATGTGTTTGGCATATCATGTCATGGCATTAAGTTAAATTATTTTTATTCATACAAACGCATAGTTATGTGATCTAGCCTTGCAAGTTGATGCACGATTACATGACGTAACTTTCGTTGAATGGGATGGTATATGGGTGTATCAGCAGCAAGTTACTAGTTTTACCAGGCCCACTGTTACATGCTAATCCAGAGGACGGCTTTTGTCCATCATTAGTGGAAACCCATCTTTCGCGATACAGTTATTTCAAATTCATGGGATATTTGCTCTGAATCACCGCCGGAGGAGACAAAAATGGTAATGCATGAAAACATAGTCCACTTACCGAACGCATGGATGTCTCTAAGATGGTAGGCTTTCAGAAGAAACGACGTTAAAATTCACGACGCAACGGTATCTAATAACAGTCTGGTGCTGCTCAGCTTCAAAAGCACTCGGCTTTCTGTACGTGAAAGGCAGCCAAAAAATGGGAAGGATGACGTACAGAGGTGGTGTGTTGTGATTTTAATTCCCGCTCGCCAAATGTGACCATTCACGCAGCAACCCTTTGCGAAGCTCACCTTTCTATCTACCCATTCTAGCATCCGTATAGGTAAGATGATCAGCCTCATCCATTCTACGATACATCCATCCATGCCGCGTCGACCACCGCCAGATGATTCCATCCTTTCGATGATGGAAGGATGGAAAGCTACGGCACAGATTCATAAACCACATTCTGCGGCAGGATGATAAGCACGTAATGCGGAGCCCATGTCTCATAATTTCCTGCCTCTCCATTTCAACAGATCACTATGGCTGATACAACTCCTAACTTCAAGCTCGTCCTTGGTAAGTAGCAACGTCACGTAACGCTGGGTCAAAAAACACGTCCAATTCTAAACATCTGAACCTTACAGTTGGTGACGGTGGTACCGGTAAGACTACTTTCGTCAAGCGTCATTTGACCGGTGAATTCGAAAAGAAGTATGTTGGTAAGTACTCTCCCAGCACCTATGTTTATGTATTCGTGTTTCTAACAAAGCCGAACCTTTAGCTACCCTTGGTGTTGAGGTCCATCCTTTGACTTTCCACACCAACTTTGGTGCCATCGTCTTCAACACCTGGGATACCGCTGGTCAGGAGAAGTTCGGTGGTCTCCGTGATGGTTACTAGTAAGCATCTATAGACTTTGATTGGTTTTGACGTTGGTTGCCGTGTCTTATATTTTCTTTACTACTTTCTAGTATTCAAGGACAGTGCGCCATCATTATGTTCGACGTCACCTCCCGTATCACATACAAGAACGTTCCCAACTGGCATCGTGATCTCGTCCGTGTCTGCGAAAACATCCCAATTGTTCTTTGCGGTAACAAGGTCGATATTAAGGAGCGCAAGGTCAAGGCAAAGACCATCACATTCCATCGCAAGAAGAACTTGCAATACTACGATATTTCTGCCAAGTCCAACTACAACTTCGAGAAGCCTTTCTTGTGGCTCGCCCGCAAGTTGATCGGTAACCCTAACCTCGAGTTTGTTGCTGCACCCGCCCTCGCTCCTCCTGAGGTCCAAGTTGACGACAACTTGATGCAACAATACAACCAGGAACTCGAGCAGGCTGCCGCACAGCCCTTGCCAGAGGAGGACGATGACTTGTAAATTCCTTACAGTGGAGTGTTAATACAGTAGTTTTTATGATAAAATCAATAGGAAATGGGCTCTCCAACTTGGTGTAGCTTATTATAGTCGTGAACTAGATCCCACAATGTAGTGTTGTTCCTTTGTCAACCCACCTCTTTGAAGGATTGGTATAGGTCCGATAAGAACAGAATAAATACCTTTAGCCATATTTTTTTGCCTGGTTTAGTGCATAGATATGGAGTGGTTGGTCTCTGGAGCGTTTTTAGTTGTTTGGTAGCTGTAGATGTGGCCATGGTCGCTCATTCTTGGAAGGTCATGCCGAATGCCTAGTCATGGCTTAGGAACACAGGCATAAAGTGGAAATTGGTCCTTAGACACTTTAAAACCCCGCCATCCGCCAACATTGGTCGCCAAATCATCTATTCCCGCCTTGCCAGCACTCTTCACTGCAGAAACGGTGTATAAGACTATGCAAACAACAGTATAAACATTTTCATATGAAAGTTTTAAATCATAATGTTCGGTAAGATGATAAACTGATACAAAGTCGCTTTGTATCAGTTTAAGTAGAGAATATTGAAATAGTGTATCTACAGCATGACAACATGAACCACCATATTCCAAGTGTTAGTTAAACTTCGTGTAGTATAATTCTCATGTATCTCTATATCTAGCTATTCTAACATGATAAGCAGTTGATACTGTTGCATTGGTGCTTCTGTAATTCACCATATACAGCAACCAGGAGGATCCCCAGGCTTACTGATGCAGCAATATGTGACAGCTACATACCCAAACATTGAAGAAGTACTTGACGTTTTTTCTTGTGTGTATTGAAGCAAAGTACGAATAAAATGGCCTTGGGAGCTATATTATGAGAACCATAAAGTTAGAGCGTGGGGAAGGTCATGAGTCAGCAACAATGAAACTCTCAGTCCTCAAAATATAAAAGCCGCTATTTGTTGCCAAAAATGTGGAGATTCTAAGTGCTATAACAAACGTTACATATAATGTCTTCATCCTACAAAGTCGATGTCGAAAAGGCTGTTGGCCATGAGAGCGCACCCGAGAAGGTATGGCAATGGAACGAGCATCGTCTCGGGCATTCTGCGATTATACTAATTCGGTAAGCCTTCCTGTAGGTCTCCTTCAACAGACGTGACCTTTTGCTTTACGCCTTGGCTGTTGGTGTCAAGGAAGACGAGCTTCAGTACCTTTATGAACTTGGTAAGTACCTCCGTTGCCACTGAGAGTTTCCAGCGCGAAACCCCACCGAGAATCCCCCGGCTAACTCTTGGTTCCTAGACCCCAAATTCACTGGTCTTCCCTTCTACCCCATCGTCTTGCCCTTGAAGGGTTCCGGATCTGACATCAACTCCTACAAGGAACGTTCCAGCGGTGCCCCCACTCCTGGTATTCCTCCTTTCGATGGTAACAAGCTTGTCCATGGTGAACAATCACTCGAAGTCATCAACCCAATTCCCACCAATGGTGGCGACTTCATCGTCCAGAAGAAGCTCACCGGTGTGTATGACAAGGGCTCTGGTATGGTCCTCGAAAGCACTGCTACCATGACCGATGCCTCAGGCAAAGTATACACAAAGATGGTGTCCAAGGCATTTGTTCGTGGATATGGCGGTTGGAACGTAAGTGTCAGCCAGGCAATTACACAGTGTTAGTTGCATATGACTTACCGAGCAATGCGTTATAGGGTCCCAAGGGTCCTAAGCCAGTGAGCAGAGCTCCTCCCAAGCGAAACCCCGATGCCGTCGACACCTTCAAGACCGGAGCCAACCAAGCTCTACTTTACAGATTGTCTGGGTACGTGATTGTAAGGTGATACTAAAATATAGGCACACATACTAAAGCCTGTCCCCGTTTTTTAGTGACTATAACCCATTGCACGCTGATGTCGAGCTGGCTCCTCGCGTTGGTTTCCCTAAGCCCATTCTCCATGGACTTTGCTCCTTCGGTATCTCCGCACATGCTATTCTTAAGGCACTTGGCGAGAACGATGCCTCCCGCTTCAAGAGCATCGAAGCTAGATTTGCCAGCCCTGTTTTCCCTGGTGAGACCCTCGAGACCTACATGTGGAAGGTAGACGGCCCCTCTGCCGGCGAAGAAGGTGTCATCTTCGTTACCAAGGTTAAGGAGAGAGATATCGTGGTTATCAACAACGGTTATGTTGTTTTGAAGAAGGCTGCTGGACAATCCAAGTTGTAATATAGTCTACTGAGAAATACTCCTATTAAATCCCACCTTTTTGTAAATCCAGATTTTATGGGGACCTGGAGATGTACACTTGTTGAGGTTGGCAAATTGGGGGGGGGGGGTTTATTTAATGTTTCATCTGCACGCTCTATTTTACAAAGGTTGGTTTTCATATCTTCAGTCGAAGCATATATACATAGGTTCTATTCATAACGTTACAAGTCCAGAAGATAGCTTTCGTGACCGCGTCATCATCCCATCTGCCCAAGTACTTAACGGGACCGCTCATGGGGACGGTATGAATCAACATACCAGTTCGTACGTCAATGACTTCCACGGACTGCGATAAAAATCCAATGATGCAGAGTTGCACGCTGGACGAAGGCGTGATTTTGGCAAATTCAATATGCAATGGCTCTTCAGACCAGCTGTAAACCGTTCTACTAAACAATGAGCCAGATAAATCGATAATGAAGCTATGTCGAGCAAGCGTGGCTAGAAATAACTGTGGAGCGGCGGTGGAAGGCAAAGCTACTGGATCGTGAAGTGCATCGAGCGGTTCGCCGGCCACCAGTGAATAAGGCGGTGGTACCGAGTATTCTTCAGTCAATGAGGTGGGAGGTAGGGTATCTGGGTAGAAAGGAAGTTGTTTGAGGGAGTTCCACGGTAGCGTCGTGTCTGAGCGAGAGGACCTGCCATGGTGTTCGTTTGAACTGGTATTGGATGGATGTGGAAGGTTTTGTTTCTCCAGCACGTGGTATTGATCTGTCACAGGCTGCTCGAGCTTAATGATTTGCACTTTGCTCGTTCTTAAATTGATAACCGTCGCCTCATTACGAAACACGGCAAGTACGTATCGTAACGTCGAGCGATCATCGGCGAGAGACAAACTACGAGGTTCGGCGGGTATCCAGAAGACCTTGATCCGCTGCCATGGTTCAGACTTTGCATTCCGAGCACGCTGCCATATGGCTACCTTTTCCTTTGTCACCACGGCAATGAAAGCAGATGCAGTGGTCAGATATAAATCGAGATCCGACACATCCTTACAATCGGGAATTTTGAAGAAATAGTCTTGAGGGATGATACCCCTATAAAGATAATATAGCTTTCCCAAACCCGATCCTCCAGCCAGTGTGAGCGACGATGGATCTTTGTTGTACATTTGTTTATCTTCTTTGGGCGTATCCAATGGTTGTGGCTCAGCAGTTTGAGTGGGTTCTGGTGGTTGACTATTAATAGTATTGCTCTCGGAGGGAGCGCCACTCATGGTGTTGTCGGACATGGACCTTCTTGCTGAATCAGACGTCGTCGTGGCAGCTCTGCGCCAAGCTTGACTATCCGGCACATCATGAAGTAAGTCTTTCCTTTGCGACCAATTTAGTCTTAGGACCCCGTAACAAAGAATCAAGATAGCGTCGAGAGAATAGCAGCGGACTTGTCGGTGGCGACTTGAAACGATCAAAATCGTTCGACACGACTCAATGACCTTGATACACCGTACACGTGTCCAAATGATGGTCTTGGGCGGCGCCGGGTTTAACAAATCAACTAACTGGAGACTATCAGAGCAACCGAGTAATAAAAAGCGATCTTCAAGTACACAGCACGATGAGTAAGGTACAGAATGAGGGACATTGGGACCATTACAAGCTAACAGAGCTAGCTCAAATGAAGGCATGGTTTCGGCAGTATAGGTAGGTGGGAATGAATGTTCGGGAACAGGAGGAGGTGCATTGGGATCATAGTCAAGTGGCAATGGAGGTAAAGCGTACATAGAGAGTGTAACGGGTCAGACCAAAACGGGACTAACAAATAAGCGGTTTCTTTTACAAGGTCTTTCTTGGACCGGGGAATTCTAAACGACGATGTAAATGATACAAGATATCCAAATAATCAGCTTCAGTATCGGCTGTTATAAATGAGTGACGAATCAAAAAGTCGACAATGACTAGGATGAAAAGGATGCAGCCAAGAAAAAAAGAATTAAGGGGACATTGACGATAAGGTTAGAACAGGCTAATCGTATCCATATTTTGCACAAAAACCCACTTACCAAGAGCACAGTTCAGCTTGAATTCTCCATCAAGTATCTTCTGATTGATCTTAACAACAAACGTGTTATTACATGGTCCTCCTACTACAATGCACGCAAGCTTATATGCCATACCTCGTCCAAAGTCCAAAGATAGAAGCACTCGACTTCACCGTCCTGTGGCTTTGGAGTCACGTCGCTAGGCAGTTCGAGATCAAAAATGTATTGTGTTTCCGGTTGAAGTCCATTCTCAGAATAGGTGAAGTAGGTGATGGCTCCGCAGTTACGTGACTGAAAATGCTGTCAGGTACGCCGTAGGATCGAACTTTTACACCCGCTTTAACCCTACCTTTTCTGCAATATGCTGGGGAATACTAGCTTCTTCATCGCATTCTTTCACCATAGTCTGATGAGTAGAGTATTTATAGGTAATTCCACCGGCGACCTGCAGAGATAAATCACTGTTACCTAATGTGTTTCGGCTCAGATGAATTAACAGACACTGCAATACATACACAATTATCCAGATACCCAGGCCATGTTTGCTTGGTCTTAGAGCGGCGGGCAATCCACATTTTGATTGTGCCGTCCTCTTCCTTGGTGTAAGCATTGAGATGACAGCCGAAGGTGGATATACCAAAGATGGGAGTAGCTGCTCTTTCCATGACAAACGCGACATTGTCTTGGCGGGAAAGATCTCCGTAAACAGGATACAATTCATTTCTCCAACCTGTTTGCACCCGGTGTAAAAATTTAAAATGGCCATTCTGACAGCAACGTGGATAATTTACTTACCAGCCAATGCCACAAAAGCCTTTTCCTCTCTCCATGTATCGAAGAGAGCCTTCACCACCTCTGTGCGTTTTTCAAAGGAATCAACCCCTGATGAAAAGGTTATATGAGAATCCTTTATTTCGAAAGGAGAATTGTCGAAGCGGTCGTTGTACTCCTTCAGCTTGGGCACGGTAGACGGCAGCAATCGACCAACTACATGAGGACCAAGACGGAATGGAATGGTGGAATGGTATTCGCTGGTTGAGATGGATTCATCATAGGGGAATTTGTCGCAGCTCTGAACTACCTCTAGCAAATTCTTGAATGGCATTTTCAAGAGACAAACAGACCGTGACTAGGAGCCGGATTTTTTGGCGTGCTATCAAAAGTCAGCTTTCCCTCAGTCATTTAGCGACGTAGGCTTTCTACTGAAAAACCATTCGAACCTAGGTTCTGACTTTGACACCTCGCTACGGGTTCAACGTTAGAATTTATGTTCAAGTTTACCTGTTCAACAGGCTGCTTCACCCTTGATACAATGGGTTCAGTCACAGGCTGAGTTAAGCAATGTGAAAATTAAAAAAAAACCTAACAAACCCTAGTTGCTTGTCCGAAGCAGCGCTTTCTTCCCCACAAAGCAGAATGGTGGAAAAATTACATATTAGCTACAACCAGATTCACGAAAGCTTGCGAAGTGCCGTCATTCGACATCGCATCAATGAAGAATTCCAACCGGATATCATGATCGCTATAGGTGGCGGTGGGTTCATTCCTGCAAGAATATTGAGAACTTTCCTCGAGAAGCGCAACAACAAGAACATTCCAATTCAAGTATGGGCATTGGAGTAGTCATTTTGACATGCCTCTTCCCGGTATATGATTATATTAATGCAGTTTATTAAATAGGCAATTGGATTGTCGCTCTATGAAGAGCTTGAACAGTACGATAAGGAAAATGAACAGCTTCAGAACCAAAGAACAGATAGCGGCAGTGTTACACCTTCTGTACCTCCCCCTCCTCAAGTCACCAAGACTCAATGGCTCAACTTTGGTGGAAGTGACTCTCTTGCCAACCTTGCTGGACGTAATATTCTGATTGTTGACGAAGTGGATGATACTAGACAGACATTGAGTTATGCTGTGCAGGAACTTTTACGTGACATTGAGAAGCAGGAAAAAGCCACTCCCGGTCATAAACCCACTAAGCTCGGTGTTTTTGTCCTTCACAACAAGGTCAAGCAAAAGAAGGCTTCCCTCCCTGATGATATCATGAAGAACTACTTTGCTTGTGTTGATATGCCAGACCATTGGCTCGTTTACCCATGGGATGCTATCGACATTGAAGAGCACACCGAAAAAGCCAACCGCAAGGAATTAGTAGATGAATAGTTTAGATTGAAGTTGTAACACTAATAGAACATGGCAGGCTGATCCCTCCAGAAATCGCATAACAGCTATGCGATTTGTTAAAACTACTTGCAGAGATCTGAATTTGAAACTGGGTAATTGAAGAGCAAGCCAAAAGATAGCATCAGAAGGCATTGGCCTTCAATGTCGAGCTGACAAGGAGATGAATGAATCTGACCCAGATATTGCCTGCGCAATGCCCATCTCTATTTATTTTATTTTGTTATTATTATACATGAAAATGCTGCTGTCTGCATGGCAACAGAGTCGCGATACCTAGTCTTGTATCTACCAAGCTCTCATACCACCACTACCTCGGTATTTCTAGAAAAAGAGAAATGTTCAGCATATATGGATGTCATATCAACGGAACCTGCCCTCCAGATAGAAGAATTCTTACCATTCTACCCCGTCCCTTATACTTGACAGTTGGCTCTCCAGAAGATAACCTGCTATTGATATCATCTCCTATGGAACGACGTCGTTCCCATTCAGGGGTGTATTCCCGTCTCTCTCTTCTTTCTCCTCTATCGTCCGAACGGTGCTCTGGTATGTCATTGCTAGGTCGACGTCGGTCATCTCTATCCTTTCGCTCTGGTGATCTTGATGGGCTTCTACGTGATTCACTGCGTGGTGGCAAATCTACCGACGTATCGCGGTGTCTTGTGCTCTTGTTACGACTGTCACTTTCAAAATCTGATTCGTCCTCATCACGATGACGATGAGAGCGCTTCTTCTTAGACTTTCGATCCTTTTTCGACTTTTTGCTCTTCTTTTTCTTCCTGTGACGCCTTTCTTCCTCCTCAGAGTCAGACTCGCTTTCAGACTCTTTTCTAGATCGTGATCGCTTACGATCCTTGTCGTCACCGCTCTCCTCTGAAGCAGATGCGTCTTCAATTTCCTTCTTCTTCTTCTGACGAACTTTATAATGTATAAGTAAAAAAAAAAGGGGGGGAGGGAAGATACAGAGGTGTCACTTACTTTTGACGCTAGGTGGGAGCTGAAGGACGAGCTCACCGCAGTTCGCAATCATGACCAGCTGCAGAGGACGATTGTTTGTATCTACCGGCTGGTTCTCCATGGTCTCAACTATTTCGTAGCCGGAAACAACGCGACCAAAGACAACATGTTTTCCATCCAAATGTGGTGTTGGCCGTGTTGTGATGAAAAACTGAGAGCTTTGAGTATTAGGTCCACGGTTGGCCATACTTAGCAAGCCCTGAGTGGTATGCTTTCGCTTAAAGTTCTCATCAGGAAAGGTTGCACCGTAGATAGATTCTCCTCCGCTTCCATTGCGTCTAGTGAAATCTGGAAATGGTTGCTATTAGCCATGCGACATGGCTATGATTTGAATGTTGTAATAACAAAGGTACATACCTCCTCCTTGGCACATGAAGCCTTTAATGATGCGATGAAAGATAGACCCACGGTAGTGAAGCGGCATGTTGCTAACCTTTCCTAATCCCATTTCACCGGTGCAAAGGGCGCGGAAGTTCTCTGCCGTCTGCTCTACTTCATCTGCAAAAAGTTCAAACACGATTCTGCCAACTGTCAAGTAGGTAAGTCCAACGATCGATCAAATGAGAAAGAGAGCGATTGAATATAACAGGATCCTTACGTCTTTGACCATCAATGTCAATGTCAAAAAAGACTCTAGGATTTATGGGCATTGAATGTCAAGTAATGCGCTGAATAGAAAACTTTCGATCTCCCAAAAAAAATTGCTTGCCTTTATTCCACCTCCACAATGGCACACGTCGAGACATCAGTAATGATCAAGCTCGCCTTGTTCACAACGGCCATGTTTTCTCTTCCTATTCTTACTTACTTCCAGACGGTTGATCGAATCTTTGATGGTATGTAATATTCGCCCTTGTCTCGCCTATACTATTTTCCACCGCTAACTTTTCATCTCATAGGCAATGCCTCGTATGCAGCCGGATCGGCCGCAGTAGTAGCCAATATAGTGCTGTTCTCGTATATCATTGTTGCAGCATTAGAAGACCCCATTCCAGAGGAGAAGCCAAAGGAAGAATAAGTCGCGATACTGACTCATACGCAATCATCGAGGACATTTCTTTCCACTGCCTTTTCATCGATGAACTCACTGAGTGTTTGACGCTCAGGAAACCAATATCTGTAAATATATAGATCCATTTGCTTACATTTGTCCAGTCATCAGTATGATCTCCCTTTTCTTGCCATGCCTATTACGCAACCTAGGTGGTCGTTCACTGCTGCAGACTGTGACACATAGGATCAATACCTTAAAAGATACTACCTGTCAATCAATTAAAAAAAAAAAAAGCCGCCTATAATACTTTTCAAATCTAGTTTATATGTCCAGGATGTTTGATGAGGGTTATAACAGCAGCTGTGAGAACAGTGGTGGTTCTGGAAAGATTGGTCAAACCAGCGCCTCAAGGCAGGAATTATATCAAAGTGCCTATCTTTTTATTTGATTGCTTTGCAAAATGACTATTGACTCAATGTATCTTCTTGCTAGAGACATGCTTGAGGAAGCCGCAGCAATCCTCCCGATATTGGTCAGACTACGCGTTCCATCTACCGACAGTCATTTTGGGACTTGCTTCTTCGGCCTATTCGGCCGCCGAACTTACGTGTCTGATCAGCCAGGTTTTGCCGATATACCTAGCTGTTTCATACCGAATGTAGGAAAGATCCCTCACAATCTTGCTTCATTAAAGCTTCAGTACAATGTCGACTGCTTGGAGAAAAATCGGTGTGCCGGTTACCAAGGAAGAAGAACCAAAAAGATATCGCTGGACTGCTGAGCAAATTTTACAACAGTTGCCACAAGAGTATGCAGTTCAAGGCAAGGTCTATATGGTTACTGGTGGTCACTCTGGAATAGGATACGAAACCACTAAGGCCTTCGTGGCCAATGGCGCTACCGTTATTATTGCTTCCCGAAGACAAGCTGCAGTGGAAGAAGCTATAAGTCGCATCAAGTCCGAGTATCCTGATGCAAACATGATCTTCTTACAACTGGACCTTTCGGACTTGGACAAAGTCCAACAATGTGTTCGTGACTTTGAAGCTACTGGACTACCGTTACATGGACTGGTATGCAACGCTGCGGCGCAAATCATAGGGTTTGAATACACCAAGCAAGGGTTTGAAATGCAATTTGGAACAAATCACGTCGGCAACTTCTTGCTTATTCAACTCTTGGTTGATCACCTTGCTAAATCCGGACCTCATTCACGCATTGCCTTGGTGTCTTCGGGGGCGCACCGCACTTCGCCAGTTAGATTTGATGATCTGGATTTCCAAGGTGGTAAAGTGTATGACAAATGGCTATCATACGGGCAAAGTAAAAGTGCGAATATCATATGTACTAGAGCACTTAACGATGCCTATGCAGCCAAAGGTGTTGAGGTTTTTTCACTTCATCCAGGTTCGTATTTCGGAAATTACAGAAAGCGTTTTGCGATATGCTAACCTAGAGGTAAATGCAGGAGGTATCCTCAGTGGCTTAAGTACGCTTGGTCCGGAGCTGGCGCTGCAAATGGGATTCATAAACGAGGTGGGCGAGAGCCATCCTGGGTTGAAAACATGCTCAGAAGGCGCTGCTACGCAAACTTACGCTGTAACATCGCCAGAACTTGAAGGCCAAGGCGGTGCTTTCCTCAAAGATTGCGAAATACAAGATCCAGAGACTGAGTTTACGCAGGACAAGACAGGGGAGAATGGCAAGCGACTTTACGAGTTATCCCTCCAGTGGGTGGAGCCTTATATGAAGTAAGGAATGAACCGCGGGTTCATTTTAGAGGCTGGCGTTTGTGGAGGTAAAGTCTCACCAGACTAATAAAAACTTTTTTATGTCGATGCTATTCACACTGTGCATACGCCGTGAGAACGAAGGCAATTTCAAGTGGGGTCATGACTTATTTAAACAATGTAGCATCGACCACCTCCGTTAACTTGATTGTTTGAACAGATTGTTCAAAAGGTAAACAAAGGCTCCGACAAATATTTGGCGGGTTGGAAAGACGCGGTATGGACTAAAAAACCGGGCAAAACACTGACCCCCCCCCCAACAACATGGTGACTCCACAATTGGGAAGGGATTTACAAGTGTGGGCAGACATTTCCCAACTGTATACCGCAAGGGCTTTTGACAAGATTGAGCACATTAAAAATACGAATAGCACGACACGGCAGCACCATATGTCCAACGTGTGGACTGGGTGATTTTACCTACCAACCAGACGACACAAGCTTAGTGCAAGATGGCTGACGTGGACGATGAAATACTAGGAGCGGTGAGAATATCTGATGATCAGGGACAAACAATATTGATAATTTTATAACATGTGGTTTCTCACAAGCTGTGGTACCACTTTACCGCGCACACGACGTTGCTCCATAAACTGTCCCACATGGTATAATACGCCAATTGGCCAGATGGTTACATGAGCACCAAAACTTGTCACTCAAGATTCCAGACCAGACTATCCAAATAAAAAAAAAAGGTTTTTCAAACTAACCGAAAAATGGTTTACAGACAGTCGAGAAAACGATAAAAGTATTGGTTCTTAGAAATAGAGCTTAAAAACAGGTTACTTTGAGGCTATTCATTTCGCACCAGTCAGAATCACTGCACAACATCAATGTGAAAGTTGTATTCAATAGTATGATATTGGTATTTCACGGCAAACCTTTGAGTAAAATGGTAATGGAAAATACAAAACTCCATTTTTCAGTGGCCATATCATGGATAGAACAACGGATGCTTCCCTGTTTTGTCATCTATTCTCCACACAAACCGGTTGATGGCCATTACGAAAGATTGCCTATTGTTCCTTTCACGCCGGTGTGCCATCTTGCCTTCCTGCCACGACATGATTTACTCTATCCGTGCACAATAGCTATGACGCCAATTCAGCGAGGTTCCAGTGGAAATTCGGTAACAGCAGAAGGCAGTTTAACACAGACATAACAGATGCCTGGTCCCCCACCTCCTTAAAAAAATTTTGGGCCGCACTGTATTGAATTTTGAAATTGTCAAAGTACCTTTAGCAAATACCGTCGTCGCCGTCGGTCGGCCCACTTGAAACGGCGCTTGGCCAGCATGTACAACCCTACTTCGCCTCGTTAACAGTATTGGCAAACCAATGAGCGAGCATACAAATTGAAGCACCTTACCTGCTTTTGTATTTGTTAAAATTCCATCACAAGCCCCGCTTTTTGTGTCTCATTTGAAAGTGAAGTTGGGAGACCGGTGAAAAAAATTCTCAAAGGAGTACAGGCGGCCATTTCAACCGATTTGGGCCAAGCGGCCGCATCGCATCGCATCAGATCAAAACATTGCGAAAAGTGAAAAATGAGTTTGGGTGGGTGGGGGAAAATAGTAATTCTTATTCCATAAAAAAAAGCCTGATATTATTACATTTATAAAGAATGGTTTTATATAAGTTTATCCAGGACTATATTAACTGGTTAGAATGTCAAATAAGTAATTATGGGTTTGCGTATGATAATTATTTCAAATAATTTCATGGTGACAAGATCATGATAAAGATTGGAATTCAGGAAGATGAGTTTTTTAGATAGCTTCCTCCTTGTCCAACTTCTCAGCATCCATACGGTGGAGTTCACCAGCATAGGTGGTGGTGGGCTTCCAGCTAGCAGACTTTCTGGGAGAGACTTCATCCATCATTCTGTCAACTTGTTCAAGAGTAAGACCCTTGGTTTCAGGAACGAGGAAGTAAGAGTAGACCAAGCAGCAGAGGCAAAGGGATCCCCACATGAAGAAGATCTTGGATTGCAAGTTAGCCTTGTCGGCACCGACCAAGTAAGGAGTGATGACAGCAATGATGCAGTTCCACAACCAGTTGGAGGCAGTGGAGAGAGCAACACCACGGGAACGGATGGGAAGAGGGAAGATTTCACCAATGACAACCCAAGCGGCGGGACCCCAGGTGGTAGCGAAGCAGAAGATATAGATGGCAATGAAAGCAATCTGAGCATTGACGGCAGAGATGTTGACGGGAACGGAAGCACCGGCAGCGTTAACGTAGGTCTTGTCGAAACCGATGGTGACACCGATGATACCGACGAGGAATTCACAGATGGTCATACCAATGGCACCCCAGATGAGCATAGAACGACGACCGAAACGTTCGACGAGCCAGAAAGAGATAGGAGTACTGCAGACGTTGACGAGAGTGAAGATAAGAGAGATCAAGAAAACGTTGCTAATGGCACCAGTGGATTGAAGGAAAGGAGTGGAGTAGTAAAAGACGAAGTTGACACCAGTCCATTGTTGCATCATTTGAATGGAAGTACCGAGAATGACTTTGCGGACGTTGGAGTTGGCCTTGAAGAGGGAACCGCTGAAGCAAGCAGCCCATGAACCAAAGTAACCAGTGTTGGGAATGACACGACGTTCATACTCAGCGTTAGCAACAATTTCAGACAATTCAGCATTGATGTACTCAGAGTCAGAGGGTTGACCACGAACACGGCCCAAAGCGACACGAGCTTCATCAATCTTTCCCTTCTTGACGAAGAAACGGGGAGATTCAGGAAGGAAGAAAAGACCAACACCGAGAATGAGAGCCCACAACATTTGGAGAGCAATTGGGATACGGTAAGAGGAAGAGTCAGTGAAAGTCTCGGTAGCGTAGGTAACGCAAGCAGCCAACATAAGACCGATGGTAACGCAGAATTGGTAACCGGAGACGATGGCACCACGGAAAGCCTTGGGGGCAATTTCAGACATGTACAAAACGATGATAGCAGAGACGAAACCAACACCGAAACCAGCAATCAAACGACCAGCGACAAGAAGACCGAGACCAGCGGAGGCAGTCTGGAGGATAACACCAACGATGAAGACACCGCAACCAAGAATAATAGTCAAACGACGACCGAACCAATCAGCAAGATCACCAGCAATGACAGCACCAAAGAAGGTACCGGCAGAGAGAATAGAGACAATGAGGGATGATTCCCAAGATTGGAGGGAAGTAGCATCGGGTCCATCAATCATCTTGATGAAGTACTCCATACCCTGAACACCACCGATATAACCAGAGTCATAACCGAAGAAGATACCACCGAAGGAAGCAAAGACGCACATAGCGTATGTTCTCCAGGTGACGGGAGCTTCGACGCGATCAAGGCCAGCATCTTGAGCAACAGCTACGTTTTCAGTGTCTTTGGCAGCGCTCATTGTGAAGGATAGAAGACAAAAGCAAAGATGATATTCTCTTTTACAGCAAATTTTTGATCCCCTTTTATACCAATGTTGCAGAGAAAATATGTGGGAAAGGTGGCAGGTGGCGGGTTAGCGGGGTGAGGTGGATGTGGAGGGTGGGGGGGAATGGGGGGTGGAATCCCAAGACGGGTCCCATCTTTCCTTTTTTTTTTTCAAACCGCCATCTCCCGTCCAACCTTGCACAAAAGCTGGAGAAGGATACTCCACACCCCCACCAAACAACCACAAAAAAAACTCATTATTGGCTAATTGGGGATACCATGCAAATGTCCTTTTCTTGACGCAAACGCTTTTCTCCATCAATAGATCAATGTACATCTCCCAGTGATCTGAACATGGTCAGTTCCGAGGTTCAGTATCGTAGCGTTTAAAGGTACGCCACTCTGGAGTAATCGTTATAACCAGTCATTTTGACCGTACGCGAAAGGATCTAGATGTGAGCGACAAAAAAGCTTATTAGATGTCTCTCCAACCAATAGGATTCGACTTTACGGTCTTTCCCCACCTAGTTTTTTTTCTCATGTGTACTGAGCTGTATTGCAAAAGAGGATGTTTATAGTAAAGAGGTCCTTACGGAGTCGTTAAATTCGGCGGCCGCCAAAAAGATGTACGCTCTCACTCACCAATGGTTGCTATTGGTTTCAGGTACAAACTGCTGCATTTAGAATATAACGAACCAAGCGTATTGCATGTTTTTTTGTTTTTTGTACCTCAATCTGCTTAGCTTTAAGGCACGGTCTGGACGATCCTTGATTTAGGATCTTGCGCTTATCAAAACAGTATTCAGAGCATAAATCACTCTGTCGACCGGCCTGAAACAGCTAATCGTGAAATAGCTTCAAATTCAGTTACCTGGCCAAAGCATAAAATGTCAAATCTCGGTTGGTGAGATGGGGCTGACGGCATTGCGAAATGAAATGAAAAAAAAAAAAAAAAAAAATCTCCCAATTACATTGCATTCACGATTCGTATGGCACTAAACATGCATATATCAAGATCCCTTTTTCACTTCTTGACGCTCGTCTTCAAGATGTTTATACTGATCGTCCGTTCTCCATAAATTGCAAGCAGTGTTGAGTTTTGCATGTGGAAATGTTAAAAATAGGAACCCCCTTTCATCATTTTGCATTGGAAAACGGGTATATCACTACAAAGGTGTTTGATCTGAAAGTTTTGGCTCGCACAGGTATACACCAAAGATCATTAACATGAAATAGTTTGACTTAAAATCCAAATGTTATTGCAGAATAAAAGAAATCGTTTATATAAGTTTAAACAGGGACTATAATTATGTCAAATAGGGTAATAAAGGAGTTTTGCGGATGATGATTATATCAAATAATTTTTCATTTTACAATTACATGAACAACTTTTTGGTTCGAGGAAGACATAATATTTAGATAGCATCCTCCTTCTCGGACTTTTCACCTTCCATACGGTGGAGTTCACCAGCATAGGTAGTGGTAGGCTTCCAGCCAGCAGACTTTCTGGGAGAGACTTCTTCCATCATTCTGTCAACTTGTTCAAGAGTAAGACCCTTGGTTTCGGGAACGAGGAAGTAAGCGTAGACCAAGCAGCAGAAGCAAAGGGATCCCCACATGAAGAAGACCTTGGATTGCAAGTTAGCCTTGTCGGCACCGACCAAGTAAGGAGTGATGACAGCAATGATGCAGTTCCACAACCAGTTGGAGGCAGTGGAGAGAGCAACACCACGGGAACGGATGGGAAGAGGGAAGATTTCACCAATGACAACCCAAGCGGCGGGACCCCAGGTGGTAGCAAAGAAGAAGATATAGATGGCAATGAAAGCAATTTGAACGTTGACAGCATTGATGTTGACGGGAACGGAAACACCGGCAGCATTGATGTAGGTCTTGTCGAAACCGACGGTGACACCGACAATAGCAACAATAAATTCACAGATGGTCATACCAACAGCACCCCAGATAAGCATAGAACGACGACCGAAACGTTCGACGAACCAGAAAGAGAGAGGAGTAGTGCAGACGTTGACGAGAGTGAAGATAAGAGACATCAAGAAAACGTTGCTGATGGCACCAGTAGATTGGAGGAAAGGAGTAGAGTAGTAGAAGACGAAGTTGACACCAGTCCATTGTTGCATCATTTGAATGGAAGTACCGAGAATGACCTTGCGGACATTGCTGCTGGGGTTCCAGAGAGAACCGCTGAAGCAAGCAGCCCATGAACCGAAGTAACCAGTGTTGGGCATAACACGACGTTCATATTCAGCGTTAGCGACGATTTCAGCCAATTCAGAGTTGATGTAGTGAGAGTCTTCGGGTTGACCACGGACACGAGCAAGAGCAGCACGAGCAGCAGGGAGGTTATCCTTCTTGACGAAGAAACGGGGAGATTCAGGAAGGAAGATAAGACCAATACCGAGAATGAGAGCCCACAACATTTGGAGAGCAATTGGGATGCGGTAAGAGGAAGAATCAGTGCGGTTCTCAGTACCATAGGTAACGCAAGCAGCCAACAAAAGACCGATGGTAACGCAGAATTGGTAACCGGAGACGATGGCACCACGGATGTTCTTGGGGGCAATTTCAGACATGAACAAAACGATAATAGCAGAGACGAAACCAACACCGAAACCAGCAATCAAACGACCAGCGACAAGAAGACCGAGACCAGCGGAGGCAGTCTGGAGGATAACACCAATGATGAAGACGATGCAACCAGCGATGATAGTAGTGCGACGACCAAACCAATCAGCAAGATCACCAGCAATGAGAGCTCCGAAAAAGGTACCAGCCGAAAGAATGGAGACAATGAGGGAAGATTCCCAAGATTGGAGGGAAACAGCATCAGGGCCGTCAATCATGTGGATGAAGTATTGCATACCCTGGACGCCACCAATGTAACCAGAGTCGTAACCGAAGAAGATACCACCAAATGAGGCGAAAATACACATAGCATAGGTTCTCCATGTGACAGGAGCTTCGACAACATCGACGTTGTCAGCAGGAACAGCGACGTTTTCAGTGTCTTTGTTAACTTGGCTCATTTGAGAATATAGAATATGAAAGCAAAGATAATAAAATTCATTTGACAGCAAAATCCCTGGCTATTTATCGGTTTGACGGGAAAAGCTGCGGGGAAAAGTGGGGGTTAGCGGGGTGGGGGTGCAGACCAGTCTGGGACCTCCATTTCGTTTTTCCTAAAACCCCGCCAACTCCCGCCCAACTTTTCCCAGACATTCGTGGCTGTGATTGGTCACACGTCATTCAAGCTCCGGGTATGAACAAAATTTCAGGTTCATCTCATTTGCTTTCGCTTAATGACGACGCTACACATTCCATGTTTCTCTCCATTATTTCGTTTTTAGCGTAGCCAAAAACCAATGTAGTCTAGTAACGCCTTAGGCTCTATCTAGATACGGATAGAACTAGTCTAACGTAGATAACCTGCCGTAGAGTCGATATGAAATGGCCTTACGCCTCTTTACCTTGTATAGCCTATGATTCTCTTCTCCAAGAGCTTTATTTTGAAAGGGCGCAGAGCCATCGGAGTGCCTTGAAACAGAAGAGGCATGCAAGGTTCACAAATCACAAGGCAGCAAGCTGAGTTTTGTCAGACCATAACTTTTTTTCCCAACGCATACAGCCTCACCCCACAGTTACCTTCCCCGCAGGGCACGGCTGCTACCGCGCAGCCCTTACAAATCCTCAGCTGATGACGGGGGTCCATCTCTTTTTTATTCCGCGATTTCCAGTTCCTTTTATTGGTCACCTCTGTACAACCCGTAGCCGCGGGATGCTTTGCGTCTCCCAGTATTCTCACAAATGCAGTCCAACGTGGTAGTGACCACGCTAAAGGCCACGCTATCGAGTCGCTGGCGTTATGAAAAAACTTGTGTGAATCATTTTATCTTAGATCAAGGCACTGCCAGTAGGCGTTTTTTAAGCAGGGAACCTGGACTTTTTTGGTTTCTGAGCTGAAGGACCCCATTACCAATACGTTTTCAGCGGCCTACTTTTTTTTTTTTGGAGCTCAGATATTCTGGCCATTTTCGGACCTTCTGTAGAGGATGGGTGTTTTTTCACATAATGGGTTAGACATCCGGCTTTATTTTTGTTTTGTGATCACTAGTCCTTTTTGTCCAGCGTCAGTGTCGATTCTACCAAAGGCTGGATGGCTATAACCCAGTGGAAGCTTCTCTGAAACCATCCTCGTAACTGTTTTGAAAAAATATAATGCCGTAGTGCGCTCAGAAAGACACTGAATGCCGCGGAAGAGGGTTTCTTTCTGCTGAGACAAAAATCAATGTGGAGAATGCTTATTATGGGAATATCTGGAACAGCAGAAACGTGCTTCCAGTAACCTTTAAGCTACGCAGGAATCGGGCGTGTTTTGCAGTGGCCCCTGTTTTCTCTTATCAACAACATCACTTCCAAGGTTTAAGAGCGTTAGACAGGCTGTATTTTGCAGAGGGGGGTGGGGGAAATTGGGTTCAAGTAGGTGAAACGTTGTAAATACGGTGGTACAGTCGGGACAAACACAGGGAGCTCAGCTTCAAAAAAATTGGAGCAACGTATGCTGATGAACTACGTTATACAACGCCTGAAATGAGCTCACATTTATTTCATCTTTCGGTTTACATAATCGACAATACCTTCCCCGCATTGACAACGTATTATTTCAGTAGGTTTCAAGGCATCTGTTGCTATGAAACCTGATGCTTCAGCATGGCGTTACCGCGACTTCCCGGTCAACCACGAGGGGCAAAAGTGTGCTAGAGCTCCCACACCCACGTGAATCGAGGCTACACACGTACATTTTGATGCACAATTCCAAACGCACAGAGAAACACTAGTGGGGGCGCGGTACTATTTTTCTACTCCATTCTCTTCCATCGCCTAACCGTTCTCTACATTGCTTCGACATATTGATGTTGGATGGCTACCAATGTATTAAAAAAAATCATGCGTTGAACTTTGATGTAAAAAAAAAAAAAAATTAGAATAGTTTACCCTCATCGCCGATATTCAGCTGGCAAATGACCTTTTGCACAGTTCTGGCCGATCAGTCTAGTACGTGGCCTGGGATGAAGTTTACCGCCTACGGGTAACACATCATTTATCGGAGCCTTAAGCGTTCAACTTCCTCCTGTACAACAGGTAAAGCTTGAATTTGACCGGGCGGAGCGGGTGCTTGGTAACATGAGACTCTAGAAGGGATTGAAGAATGAACGCGCTAGTAGTCAGATGCCTGGGGAAGCCGATAAATCTCGTTGACCTAATGACTTGGTCGTCCCATGTTTGCGTATGACAACCCACTGATTGGCGCCGGCCGGATTACTCATCCTCTTCTCCACACCTACTGACGGCATCTGGCTGTAACCGGATGACACTGAGTTTACATGATGAAGCTGGCTTTTTTCTATTTCAAAAATAGCTGTACCTGTCCGATATGTCGCTTGAAAGATGTTTGATTCAACGCTAAGGTTGAGCCTTCGGAATGCCGTGTTACTAAACCCTTACCAAATGTGGTGTTTCTCCACTTGCTTCCACTAGAGGGATGGTACTGTACAACATTCCTGGAACAGCATTCTGGTCAAACCAACACGTCCATAAAAAAAAATTGAGACGTACGCGTAAACCAATTCGTCCTATTTATTTCAGTATCATCGTCCTCTTTTTCGTATCAGAGCACTTCGAGGGGACATTGTTCTTGAAACTCTTCAGTAAGCGGTATGTTAGCTTTTCCATTTCTCGAGTTCCGCAACGCTATTTCTGTACTCGCCTTAGTCAGAGTCAACCAGCGACGCTGCAGTAACCATATTTCAGATTCCTCAAATCCCTGCACTCGATGTTTCAGCAACATCAAGTTAAGTTTGCTGTTTTCGCGGTGCTTTCATCTCGCTTGTTAGTTAAAGCACGTGGTAAACGTGGACTCCATGAGAACGCCAACGCCCATGGTGTTCGATCGAGCATGAATGTGTCACCTTACTCGTTATGACCGCTGACCGCTTGTCAATCTTTTCCTGTTCCACTATTTTCAGTTCTACGTTTATGCCGTAACTTAGCATGAACTGGTTTTGAGTACCTGCAGAGAACCCCTAGGGAAAAGCGCACGTTTTGCAGACTTGTGTCATCCCGCCAACCACGAGGTAAAAATGAAGTTTCGGATGTTTCAGATCCCTTCCAGCGAAATGTGGCGCCGGTAATATGACATGATACGTAAGCGTTCTACCAAGTTTCCCCGTCCCCAACCTGCTGCGGTCTACGCCAAAATCGTTGGACTAATATGCAGAACATTTGGTTCAATGGAGGAAAGTTGCCAGAGTGAAGAGTGATTCATAATACCAGAAAAAACTGTTCATATGAAAATTCCACTCAGCTAGTGCCTATAAGGTTGAGCCCGATGGGCCGGTATATTTGTTTGTATGGTCAGAGAACAACGTAAAAAATGACCCTAGTGTAAATGGTAGGTATACATTCGTTGCCATTGACGAATGAATGGCGAATGAGTATTACGAAAAGCAAGACTGCCTAAAAAAAATGACCGTATCAAATATTGATGCCCATATCCATAAATGTCACAGCTACATAATCGTTGTTTTATTCAAGAAAAAAAAATTGGGGTGCTTTAACTGCACATAGTTCATCACTGCTGTAGATTGCTAGTGCAATCGCAGAGATACCGGGAAAGAATAAACATGATGTTTAAGACACTTGATTTCACACCTAACAGCCATTGTGAACACTGGTGTTCCAAAAGTGTAACATGATGGTGTATCATTTAACAGCAAATTGATTGATGCGAATGACGCTTCAGTCAGTATGAAATCATCTGCAGCGGAAACGATTTATGGTACTACATCTTACCTAATTCCCACCTAATCTTCAGGGGAAAAAGTGCAGCTGCACGACTTCGAAGCTCCGATTGATTTGAAGCGAAGAGAAATGTCGCATGTCATTAATCGGTAAGGGGGGTATTCAAACCTTCGTGCATTGAATTCACTGCAAGGTCATATTGCCATGTAATGCGATCGAATCTCGCCGAACCTACCGGGAGAATGGATACTGATCTGCAAGTAGTTGAAAGCGATGGTCTGTCTGCATTATGGGACTGTAGTATAGCAACACAATCAACCTCTTTCATAAACACTATATTTGATGCTCATAACCTGTATGCTACACAGTAACGCATCTTCCGTACATATGCACTTCATTTGTACAATCCAATCCCCTGTCAGAACTTATTAATATTTCTATGTTATATAGCGTACGGTATTATATCCTACATAGTTTTTGTAAACATTGAACAAATTGGTCGAATAATCAACAGAGACCATCATTTTACAACTCTATATCAATTTTATTCAACTAAAGAATGTCAATAAACGAAAGGGAAATAAACAAACAACAAAAAACATCGTATTTAACGATTCTACTTAATTGTAGCAATTGAAAAAAATTATATTCCTTTGGAACGTGTAAAAAAAAATAATACAGCGCAGTGTTTTGTCTAAAAGTACATCTATCAGACAAAAGTAAGCTAATAAATTGTTAGTAAAATCAAGCATTACTTTCTCTAACTTCCAAGGCGTTAATTCTCTTTGGAGCGGATATGGGTCAAAAGATGGGTGCTCTCATTTGTTAAAAAGAATATTTTTGGGCGACATTTCGAAAGTTCAGCTGTTTTATGCGGCAGAAAGTACAGTATTTCTTTATAGTCGACGTCAATGTCTACCAAAGCAAGTTCAAATAACAAGTAAATTGTTTAAACGCTAGCGAAGACTTCAAATATATATATTATAGCATACAACTTGGGGAGAAGTGGGCCTTCTTTCGCTCAACGTATACTATTGAATGTCCGAAGTGGTCGAAAGTTTCAATAAAGGGCATTCGCTCGATCAACTTAGAGCAACTGCCAGAATTTTGTTACTGCTGAACCGGGCTTTTAAATCACTTTCCCTTGGCTGGAGACTTGGAAAGGACAATGACATCTATAGGGAGTTGTGAATAGAGCAGTGAGGTGAGTTGTTCATACTAGAAATGAACATCCGTTTGATTTGAAGGTGGGATGGATGCAGAAGCGTTCGCTCTTATTCCAGTATATTAGTTATTTTTGCTGCCCGGCTGGTATATACTTCCAAGTTTCTCAGCATGAGAGCTCGGCGATCACTTCCAACCTCATCTCATCATGAACTGTCAAGTGAGTCAAGTTATGGCTTAACCTTCTCACTGGCCAGCACTACTTTGAAGTTACTGAAAATACCTTGATGACTACCCATATTTCCCCCCACTAAATCGCGTTTTCTCTACACCAGTCTAATAAAAAATCGATCAATCACTTGCAAACTATACCCCTCTCTACTACGCATCTATCCTTTCAATGAATAGGGTGTAGGACCTCTAGAGCAAGAATTAGTTGAGATATAGACACCCCACAGTCATAAGGAAGGCAGGTGTAACGGAGTAGCAGAGCGCACAAACTAAATATAGTCAGAATGTGGGGTATGTCAGAGTCGAACTCGAGCTACAAGAAGTGCTTGCAAGCTTTAAAAGCTAAGAAAAGAGCAAGAAAAATGATGTAAATAGCCGCTAGGTTACTTTAAACCTCAATAGTAGAGTGCGTACACTTTCTTGGTTCATCCTCAAGCGCATGCAAGCGGTATAAATACATACAAAGTAAGGGCATAGCATAGGTTTTGGGCGGAGCGTGCATTCGATATCGCTCAAGGTCGTTTCAGTTTTCAGGTTTATTCATTGATTGGTAGCGCCAACGGAGCTATTGTCAAATATATCTATAGCTAAGAACAACGCATTTTCATCACTAACTCTATTTCCTGGATGATGTAGTATGATACTGCCCCAAAAGCACGAATAAGTATGGCGTGCGCGGAGGTTGAGTCAGGTTTACTGACTGGTCAATTTGGTGCAAATTTATGGTACTTTTAAGCTTTGTATCATATCACTGAACCTGTCATTCTCAATGAGATGCGACAACATCACGTAGAAGGTTGCCTTGTAGTCTCCATGTCAGCTAGCATTGTGCTTGCATGTCAATGTTGGCCCAATCGGAGTGACAATCACGGCGGCTTGGCTGCCACCATCTGGACTCACTTACCGTCAACAAGTCAGAACACCTAGTATAGGTACTACATCTAGTACCAGACCTCTAATGAAAAAGTTTGATAAAGGACAACTACTTACGACATACCAATGTCGTTTTCTTTATTAATCATGAAACATGAAGCACTAAGTACTGGTTTCCAGGAGGATGATTAATGTGTCTGCAGGGTATACTATAAAGACTTGAAAAGTCTTTTGGCATGAATGACATGACCTCGTTGTTGTTTGACATAGACGGTGAAAACAATGGCAGCGAAGGCGACCATAGCAAATGATATTGTGGCGGGAATATAGAATAAATCCGGGGATGACCAAATGATGGTTGTTGCATAAGCCAACATATCTTCAATAACTCAGTGGTGGAGAGACATGACATGTGTAGACAATGGCTAGGATGACTTACCAAAAGCATTGCAAAGTGAATATTGAAATCCACTAATCAGTCCAGCTCGATCGTTCGGCGCGCCTTCTTGAATGATCTGAGTTTCTGCCAAGTCGAATGACCAAAGACCAACTCTACTCAATGCCATACCCAAAAACAATAATACAGTCGAAGTGATCCCTGCCCCGTCGTTAATGTAAAATGCTAACACCACTGGAAGCAGACAGAACACTTGCGACCAGATCGACCATAGCCCACCACGGATCAAACCCAATCGCCTAGTTAGTATGGGACTGATGAACGTAGCAGCTAACCCAGCTACAAAAAGTAAAGTCAGCCAAAGCAAGGACAGGATGTTTTCGCTTTCCATATACTTACCCACAACGCAAACAGCACGGATACCGGAGATGACTGGATCCGAGTACTGCTTTGCTACCATGTATGCTATCATCGTACCTCCCATGCTCAGTACCGTCAAGAAGAGCATTGCGTAACTGAGAGTTGCTGATAGCGGAGCGATGGATGAGATGACCGTTATAATGTTTCGCCTTAGTGACATACCAATTTACCTAATATCAGTGGACTAGTAACACAATACTTCAGATCTTGCCACCTGGAATTTCCCAAATAGCCTGATGCTTCATTTGCCTCTCGCAGAACTGGCTTAGGAACACTTAGAATAGGAGAGGAGTTGTAAACCGTCAGGATACAGAAATACTCTATGACCAAACTTGCGACATTCCAAGCAGCAATAAAATACACGGCAACCAGGGTAGAAGCAGTGGATGTCAGCAGAGCGACAAACAACGGTGCCAACATTTTGCACAAAAGATCAATTCTACGCAATGTTGCATTAAGCGCTATTAAGGAATGATGAAGATTAGGTAGGGTGTACGACGAGCCAAGTAGAAGCAGCCAGATACTTGCATGTTAGGGAAGAAGAATTTCCGGCAGCCAGTGCCACAATCCAATCCCGCTCGAGTGCTACATTCATGCCAATGGTTGTCACTTTGTACAACCCTCCAAGGAGAACCACAATAGAAAAAACGACAAAAGCACGTTTGTCCATGGGTTTGTTCTCGATCCCTGGATCAAAGTAAGTCAAGAGTGCCCAGAATCCGACGTGACTCAAAATAATGGTCAACTTTTGGATTGGAATGAGGTACTTCACTACAGCAATGCGTGGGGACTTATCGACCCATTTTCCCATAATATCTCCAAATAGAAGTCCAATACCAGTTGTTAGGAGTCCATAGAGCGAAGATTCTAACAGAGTTGTTTTGAAAACGTCAATTATGAATAAAGCAGCGCCGAATTCGAAGAGACGGTCTCCCCATGTCCGAAAGAAATGTGAGACGTAGAGTTTTCGGTATGGTATTCTAATTTCACTTTCTGCATGAGCTTCTGTCTCTTCCCTGACGGAGTCACTGATGGAAGACCGGGTTGGGCCGGGATTTGGCACAATGTCGCCCATGTTTGAGCTTGGGCATCGGGGCTTCAATAAATACATAAGGTTTCCCCTTTTTATCAGCTTCGCCAGTCACCGAGAGGACCTCCTTACTGACTCAAGCAGTTAAACGACTTCAGAAATGTCAAGGTACTTGCGAGAAGAACAACGTCACTTATACTTCCCGTCCAAGGAATCATGAGATTGCTCAGGATTCTTACTCAATCACAGTTTGGAATGACAAAGTGGGTGTTGGTGATTACGAAGTTCCTGGCGGAAGTACCATATCCTAATCCGCCTTACTGTTCTAGGATGACTTGTTGCAGTAGTGAGCACCAAATCGCGAATTTTGGTCAACGCTCAAACAACATATATGATATGAAAGGTGTGTAATATTGACGGAAATGATTTATCTTGGGAATAGAAGAGTCCTTTGACGCCTTTAAAGCTTGCATGTCATATACGACGTATAGGCTATTGCACCCGAAACAGAGTCAACACCTCGAGCTAAAGTCGGAAACTATGTGGAGGCTGCTAGTGGAGATATATACCTATTTGGCACACGTAGCGGAAAAGAAATGGGTTCTCTTTCAGCAGACATTTACAAACTCGCTACCACTGATGTGACTGGTCTAAGGCCAGCGTGGCATCCGGAAAGAAGCCAGAATCCATGAGTTTTCATGCCAAGTCTACATTAGAGGTAGGTATTCCAGTGGAAAATCCATACGCGGGGTTGAATTCTAATGGCCGTCTTCGCAAAGACGGATCTTTACGTTTTTGGTGGCTGCCCTGTCAAAGTAAGTGACCCTACCTAAATATCAAAACATTATCCCTCCAAGCTTGATTATAAGCTTCGTTATGGTCGATTAGATGGCCCTTATAGCTTCAACCTTGCCACTCATGCATGGAACCAATTGACGCCAATATCTGTGAGCCCACGTGGAAGAGCTTCTATTGCCTACTGCAAAGACATGTTGTTCGTTCATGGCAAAATTTCCATTTAGCAGCCAGCGGTAAGCAAAATGAGGTTCCTGCCTGCGGCAAGGAGCGTGCATGCACTGGTGCTTCTATCTTCAACCGTTGATAGCCCAAATGGTAGAGCCAACCTTATCTATCTGTTTGGCGAAAACAATTTCTACCAATCTCCACTGATGTTGACAAAACAAACGATACTATGGCAGTATTATTCAATCGCCTAAACTACACGGGCGATATCCTTATTACTCGTGGTTGGTTCCAAAGTAAACACTTTTGTCAAGTGGGTAGTAAGCAGTGGACCTTTTGGCGACAACGCACGTTTGACTACTAATATCCGTTTGACACGTTCAAAAATTGAAAGGATTATCTGTTTCGTCAACAGTCATAGTGGTACAAAAGCGGTTTACTATTGAAATACAAGAAACCTTTATTTGCTGTTCATTAAAACACACCACTCATGTGAATACCGTCCGCTTGGTTAAAGATATAAATGATATTATTGAAATGCTAAGGCCTGCCGTATAATGTAAGCGGCGGCGAAGGACAGCGCTTACGTTTAATGTACCAACTTATTTCCGCAATTTGAGCAGAATGAACTGGAAACCTGGTTGGCTTTCTTGCACTGATCGCAAGTCACAACAGCTTGTGTGTTATTATTTTGTCCGGTAGGTGATGGTCCATAGTTTTGTGGTGATGGTGGCCCATAGTTTTGTCCATGAGGTGATCCATAGTTTTGGTCGTAATTTTGTCCTTGGTATGGTGGTGGTAAATTCTGCTGTTCCGCTCTTCTCCTTTGCTCTTCATGCTGCGCAATTCCTCTTCTGACAGCTTCTTCAGTTGCAGCGGCTTGCTGTTGTGCTTGCAGAGCTTGCTGTTGTGCCTGCTGTGCTTGCATCTGTGCTTGCTGTTGTGCTTGCATCTGTGCTTGTTGATTCATTTCTTGCTGTCTTGCTTGATCTCTGTAGTAAGCATTTTCCGCTGCCATGTTCTCTTGTCGAGCCGCGTTCCTAGCCACATGGCTGGTGGCTCCAATCACCAAGGCAGTTCTAGCGATTGGCATACGACGTCTTGGATACATTTTGTAGTATAGTGACTTTCAGAGAAAAGAAGATAAACGAGTGCAACTGTTACTTATCTGGTTTCTAGTTTTATATCTAGAAGTCATCTGTCGGGCAATAACATTGTTTCATTTTATGCAACTTTGTTACCATTGGCGTAACCATATAGTTTTATATGCAGAAGAAATCGTAAACACCTTACAGCATCAGTTCAAGCTGTCAACGCTTATTCGGACAAAAAGAATTTGATTCTACAATATAAGACATGCAAGTAGCTCTATTGCTGTTTTCTTTCTTTCGGTCTTGCTGTCGGAGGAACAACAAATTCATCGATTACTTATGGTCTCACTTGCAGAAATTTGGGTCTGACTTTCTATTCTCCGCAACAAGACATGTACTCAGGATGCCAAGGAAATGAAAGGACTGCAATTCCATGCTGATAGTCCAAGCTGCGCGTTCTGTTTTTAAAACACTAACGTACAGACTTATCATACTTAGATCGTAAAGTTACAGCATCATTAATCCCGTGGTGAATCATGGTGCAAAGGTTTCAGTAGGCAATTTTTCCTGGTTGGCCGCCACCACTGGTGCGTACTTTGAAATGCTCACTTCAGCCACTGTATATTTATCCAGGCAAACCCTTGCTTCACGTATGATATCTGTCTACCTCGGGACATGCAGCTTGCGTGGCTAGTATTGGTATTTGCATAGTACTGAATTTGGTTAGGGTAATTTGAAGAGGCTCGTTCTTGTGCTTCTTGCACACTGCAATGTTGCATACTGCAGTAAGTGTGGCTATTTTACTTTTTCAGCTGGTTTAGATGATCATCCAGTATCGAAGTGGTTATCTGACATCACCTGGTTGATATAAAATTAATCTCACGTCATAGAAAGATTACCTTGTCTAAAATGAAATCTACATTACAGAGGCTGGATGACCGGCAACTTTAGGCAATTATGCAAGGTATGTTGTACAGGTAGGCTTATGTAAAACCTTGATGATCCAATATTAAAAATCTACCTTGCGCCATCTCTCCTTTCACGCGGACACCGAGCTATTAGCTCCAAATTGGGGATCCCTGGATAGCAATTTCCCAAATTTAATGCGACTGACCAGCTTCATAATAACTTTTACAATAGCAATGACAAAATTAGGCAAAGCGTCCCTTCGCGGGACTTCAAGAACAAGGGTCTTTTTTAGCCCTCTCATCTGTGCTCGTGAATCTCCACATAAACGGTTATAAACAGTTATATTGGCCGGTACGGTAAAAACACAAATGGGGATTTACTCACGATCATAACATTTGACTCCCTCCACTTCCAGCCATGAAGAATATTTTCTAGCTTCTACACGTCCATTGATCTGCATTACAATATAACAGCGTACCGATGATCTGCATCCATGTGACGGCCCATTTTCCAACATCATATATATATGTCGGCAATCTCCGGAAACGATCATATGTCATAAGCTATTCAATAACTGTAGCAATTAATTTTGCAACTCATGGCCTTTCCAAGCGGGACAACTTGTGTAAGGGTAAGAAAGGGAAAAATCTGACCCTCAGCTTGGAGATGGTTACACCATGCTATGTAATATCGCTAACTGCATCTTCATTCGCCCGTGTGCTTCTTGCAGGTCGGGGGGTACAGTTTCCAAACAGTTTCCCAAGTACGACCCGCGTGATGGAGCATTGTTGAAAAGCATATATGAAGGCAAAGGGTTGATACAAAAAGTTGATTCTACAAGCGCTTTCTGCTAGTACCAAAATATGACTCGTACTCTTCTCGCTGCTACCATCTTTGCAACTTTTGCTGCTCTCGGTCAAGCTGCTGTTCCTGCTGGCGCGAACGGATTCTCTCTTGTCTGGAGTGATGACTTCACTGGAGCTGCTAACACTGCCCCTAGCAGTTCCTGGCAATATGACACTGGAAATGGTGTTTTCGGTACTGGTGAAATTGAGACGATGACCAACAGCATTAAGAACGTGTATCAAGACGGAAATGGCAACCTGCGCCTTGTGGCATTGGGAAGTGGTACCAGTTGGACCTCCGGAAGAATTGAGACTGTCAGAAGCGATTTTGCCGCACCTGCTGGTGGTATTTTAGCTGTGGAAGGACGTATGCAGTTGCCTGCTGTCACAGGAGCTGCTGCTGCTGGTTACTGGCCAGCATTCTGGATGCTTGGCTCTACTTTGCGCACTGGTACTTCCTGGCCCGGTTGCGGAGAGATTGACATTATGGAGAATATTAACGGTATCAATGAGGTTTTTGGAACTCTTCACTGTGGTACATCTCCTGGTAAGTTACGCTATTATGCTTTTGAACGACCGGAAAAATACAACAGTAGACATAGCTCAGCCCCACTAAACCCTTTCCACTTTTAAGGTGGTGACTGTAACGAATCCACTGGTCTTGGAGGAAATAAGCAAAACATTTCCCCATCACTTCAGTCTGCTTTCCACGTTTATCGTATGGAACTTGATCTTGGAGCCAATATCATTCGTTGGTACATCGATGGTACTCAATACTGGCAAGTAGCTTCCAGTGCAGTTTCTGCCGCAACCTGGACTGCTGCTACCAACCACGGATTCTTCATCATTCTTGATTTGGCTATGGGAGGAGGCTTCCCTGATGCCTTTGGAGGTGGTCCAACCAGCTCTACACAATCAGGCTCACCCTTCATCATTGATTACGTTGCGGTTTACACCAAGGCCGGAAGCGGCGGCAGCACTGGCGGCACTGGCTCCGGTTGTACCCAAGGAAGCTGCGGATCTGGACAATGCTCTTGCGGCGGTGCTTGCTACAGCGCCAGCCAATACACTTGCATTGGTACCACTCTCTGCCCTACTGGTGATCAACTTTGTGGTAAGCCAGCGTAGAATTTGTCCTTTTCATATCTTTGCATACTTTACTCAATATCCTCAATCTTCAGGCACTGCATGCTACAGCCCTTCAATGTACACTTGCAACGGAGGAACTCTTCAACAAGTTTAAGAAAACATCATGTATGATATATGTACTTTATAGTTATATATGGGCGATATTTTGTGAAATAAAAATCGCATATGTATTATTTTTGAAGGTTGATGTGAAGGTGATATGAAGCAGGCTCTTGCCCACATAGGCTTTCTTTGCACGTCAATTAGGTTGTCTTTCCACCTATGTTGCTTAGCACAAGCTTATTGCTGGCCACACATGGATTTTACTTCTTTGATTTTCTTGTACATTGATCAGTAGACTGCTAAATTTTGATCTAAGAATGACAGTGTGCAAAAGTGAAAATGAAAATCACACCCTTCTCGTTCACCTCGTTAAACATATTGTATGCATTTCTCTGAAAGGAAAGTCAGTGCAGTTACATGGAGTATGCCATACTTGTAATTGAACCTTTAATGTGAATATAGGAGCGCATATACACCATGCTTGTGATGTAGCCTGAAATCAGGAGCCAAACATAGCTGAATCAAGACCGTTGCAGAGAAGAATTTATCGCGGCAGGACCGCCACATCACCATACCATAAATTGAGACAGGAGCAGCAGGACTGAGGGACTATCATTTCTTGCCATAGGAAAAGCTACGTGGACGTTGTATTGTGTGAACATACGATTGTTGGTTCCATCAGAACAATGACCAAGTATCGATCAAACGATCGAAAGATTCGCATGGATCCCACCAGGAAGCGAGAACTTAATTTCGCACTAATGACACTCATGATGAATTAGGTATTGATCTGCCCTGTAGTGTGGTGTTGGAGGTTTCACGCTTGCTCAAAGTATAGTTTCATCTTTTAAGTTTGCAGGAAATGAAGGAGGAGTACGAGACTGACGAGGGTATTCATCCCTGCACTCCCTTTGCTTGATTTCCAGTGCTTTGGAGCATTGGAGCTAAGGTAACTCATCTTGTGCGGCAACAGCTCCTTCTTTTTCAAACCCCTTATTGTTCTTTTTGCTTTAGCTCTAGACTCCTTCTTTTTGAAAGTTTCAAAGCAATGTAGAGCGAAATTTGGTCACTTGAAGGTCAAGAGAGCAAGATTAGTGTGTCTAATTCTCCTTGAAGATGTACCTTATTCTCTTTCTCGTCATGTAAGAAAGAGCAACGACACATGAAGAAGACAATGGTTCTTCAAGATCTTTTGGATACTTGAGATACATCTGGCTGTGAAATTTTACTATATGTTTTTTTACAGCCACTACATAACCTGACGATATCAATACTGAAAGAGAGTCAACGGAATCTATGCGAGTTACTGCTTTTTCTACCCGCCGCTCAAGAATACTATAATAACGAAATACTTCATCAGCGGCAACTGTTTCTTTCGAGCTTGTGTTTGCAAATCAACACTGAAAGAAAAGATGCTTGGACGAAGGTGTTAAGTCTAGTATATCTGGATTCCATGGAAGTGAAAATTGCATAGATCGATCGGAATGCCATGCCTACGATAGCTTACGTCATCTCACGATGGTTGCCCTTCATTCTGTAGGTGGGGTACACGGAGTGACAGACTTAATGAGCCGAAACTGTTGGGTTTCACAGGGATACGGCTCATATAGATTGCCAATTTGTTTATTCCATTTATTTCCACTACCAGAAGGTTGAAGAAGACTATTAAATGCGTTGAAACTAGTCAACAACATATGATGGGGGATCAGATGCACTGTATGCCATTGGTACTACTGTACAGGTGCATTAATGCTATTGTGTATGTTCTTGTACATGAACAGATCAAGCAGATCATTCCAAATGAGTGTTCTTTCAGTGGTTTCGTGCGTTAAAATAATCTAAACGGCTATCTGCCGCGATCCCACATCATAATATTTACTCAGATGTAGGGTTTTGAGGGGGCCGGTGATGGGATAAATTTATGATCATGCTGCTTAAATGCCCAGAGCTGCAAATTCGATAATTACTGAGATGAAAACCCTTGCAAGCGTCATGGCAATGGAAAGATATCGAAGGTACCCCTCCCATAACTCCTTATCGTCCATATGTCGAATTAAATATATTTAAGGAAAGATGACAACGGTTGGATATAGGATTACATCTACTGATTGCTTTATTCAACGATAAACAAGATATGGTACCAACTTTGATAAAAGGGTATAAGAGAACTCTAGCAAGATTTTTAGGAAAGGCTCAAAGTGATCTGCCGAATGTGCATCTTGGTAAGATATCATTTGAGCAGCGAAGAAGCACGAAATCTGTATGTCGATTTTTCTTAACATTTCTCTTCAGACGACATCCTTCAAGAAAAAACATGTCAACCTATTTCATTACAAGATTTACGATGGTACCTGCAAAACAAAGAGCATTCTGCTGAAAACTTGGATTTTTACTTTTGGTACGTGGAATATAGTGCACGATTCAGTCAGTTACCGGATTTCGAACGAGCAAAATCGCCAATTCCACGAGAAACACCAGCGAGAGCTTCTACCACTATTGCTATGGATAGCGCTGTATGCATAGGAACAGAAAGTCTAACCAAAGATGAAGAGAAACGAGACTACAATGAGGCAACTACGTTAGGTGCTGAGTTTCAGCCCTACCGCGAAGAAATCAACGCTGTTCTTTTGACTTTCTTCGAATCTTCTTCATTCAAAGAACTCAACCTGGACGGCTCTGTTATGAAATATGTCAGATACCACGGTCGACGTACTACGCATCCAGATGTTTTCTCAGAAGCATTCAAGCAAGTGCGTTGGACAATGGAGCATTCATCGCTACGTAACTTCTTCCATCATGCTCTCCAAAACATTCGCTATAGCCAAGTTGTGTTCTTCTACGCATGTGCTATATTCAACTTTTTACACATTCCAATGATTTTATTTTACACATATTCGCATGGTATGATGCGATGGTGGCGAATGCCTTTATTGTTCTTTACGTTCAGTTTCGTAGTAAGCGCATTGGTGGCACGGATCGGGTTTTGCATCATAAGAGGTGCACTAGGAAGACGGCAAGTACCATTGTATGAGCTGGAAGAGGTTGAGCAAGCAAGGAAAAGTACAGAAAAGAAAAACGATTCTACTGTACAAAATGCATCTGACTTTACCTCCATCATTGATCCAAATGTCAAGAGACACAACAGGGTAGGTTGGACACTGATTATAGCCTATGTATGTACTTTCTCTTACTGACTTGGGTGTGTATATTTGCAGGAAACGCTCTTTCATATCGTATCTGTGTCCTTTATCATTGGGCTATGTGTTCTTGTCCCTTCAATCATAATAACTAATGAATAGAATTAAAATCTTTAATGTCATAATCACCAATTTTAACAATCCTCGTACCACCGATAAAGATGCGAAGATGATACTCTCTATAGCATGTATAATCAGGTTAGATCGTAGGGGTCGATGTGCGATTCGCTTTGAACCAAAGAGATAATTTACCCTGCATGCTTTCTTACCTTCGCATGGCGTCGATCAATCTACTATTTCTATCCAGTCTTTCACTATATTCCAGACCGACGGGTTTGATCCCTTGACTGGACGCCAAGGGGTCTATATTACAAACATTCTGGACGTCAAATGATCTTGCATGGAGCTACGAAGGAGGGTTCATTGCCTCCTTACCAACTACCAAAATTTTAATAGAATGTATTTGGAAGGACGTAAAGATTATCACTCAGACAGCTTCTCCCAGAACTAGTCTTCAAGTGCAAATGAAGGAAGCTTTATGCATTATAGCCAGAATAAGTCTAGAATAAGCAATCCTATACAACTAGTCGCGTACTATTGGGGTCTGGTCAAATCTGTCATGGACACTCACATAAAAATGACCACTTTTCCTTTTGGATGCCCTTGTTCCATATGGTGAATGGCTTTTGGTATTTCGTCAAAGCTGAAGCGACAATCAATAACAGGCTTGACCTTGTTTGTTTCGATCAATTCCTTCAAATAGTCCAGGTCTGACTTATTGGTGTTTGTCATCACTAAAACAACCCTTTGGCTAAGGAATTGGGATACAACAAGCGCTTTGAGAGAGTCGGCCATACTGCCTAAAAGTCCACCGCCCGGCCCACCAACTGGACAAAAGGCGCCAGATGGTTTCATTATCCGCCGAATGTCAGCGAATGGTTTGTCACCAGCAATATCTAAGACAAGATCATATTGTTGATTCCCCAAAGTATAGTCATCCTTTGTATAGTCGATAGTATAGTCGGCACCGATAGAATGCATAGCGTCGACGTTGCGAGTACTGCACACTGCGGTCACTTCCGCACCGAGTGCTTTGGCAATTTGTACTGCGAATGACCCGACACCGCCAGACGCGCCAGTGATGAGAAGTTTTTGTTCGGGTTGAATGTTTCCAGCGTTACGGAGGGCTTGTAGAGCTGTCAATCCAGCGCAGGGTATAGACGCCGCTTGTTCGAAAGATAGGTTTTTGGGTTTATGACTGAGACTGTTTTCTGATACGCAAAGGAAGTCCGTGAACGCCCCTGTAATGACTTGGCCGAACACCTCCTCGCCGGGTTTAAAGTTTGTTACTTGTGGTCCGACCGCCTCGACTATCCCAGCAAAGTCGTTTCCAAGGACTGTGTTCTTCTTTGGATTGGTAAGCCCAAAGTATAGACGAGCAAGATACGGGTCTCCTCTCATGATGTGCCAATCGGCTGCATTGGCAGCACATGCCCGGACATGGACCAATACTTCATTACCCTTGATGGTCGGTTTCTCAATGTCGATAATTTGCAATACTTCAGGGCCACCGTAGCTTTCAAAGATTATAGCTCGCATGATATGTTTGATTGGTAAACTTAAGATACGTTGACTGTGGCGAAAAGAACGTAATGAGCATGTAGGTGTTGGCAAAGGCAGAATAGCGAACTATACTTACTAGAAAGCCAGTGAGGTCTGATTTCTTGGTAGGATTGATGTTGCTTTGCTATGGCGTTCCACATTTTGCAAACTATTATGCAGCTTATATCCAAATGGTGTACCTTGTGAAAAAGTGGTAAGAAAAAGAAAAGTTGGGAACAAATGAGTCAAATTTTTGAGGTACGGCTGAAATCCTACGAAACAACACAGTCCTTGAACTCTGCTTTATTCCATCAATATGGCTCCACCAAAACGTGGTCCAATCATTCAGATTCGCAGGACAGAGACGACTTTCGAAGACAACTAAAAAAAATCAACAGATTCATTGGTGACAAACCTCATTGCAACTCATTGAGCTCGTTGCAGTTTCTTTGCCGGTACAGGGCATGCCATCAAGGTATTAAGTTTTTTTTTTACCTTCCGTATCTACACCTGAAACTTTTGGCCAACAGACTGGAATATACATGTATCAGTATGTTGATATTGGAGAAATTCACTAAACGATAGCTCGTTTACAAAATGAGCACAACAGGGAGTGACATTTGACGGAAAGCTTGCTTTGAGGATTTTATGTGGGAAATGAGATCAAAAAATTTAAAAGACTTGACCCAAGCGCTGTTATCAGTGGATGTTTCAACAATTATCTGTTCACTGCAGCGAACCTAAGTATTTGTAATTCACCCGTTAACGTACTCCAATATAAGAGAATAGTCTAACATCAAGGTATTGGAAGTTATTCAAGTTGAAATAACATGGTTGAAGAATTCATTCGGGCCACTCAAGGTGCAAACGCTGTGTTTCTAACAGGGTCTTCGGCAATCTTCCTTCAGACTGGCATTACAAGACATGATTAAAGCGAGAGCAAAGGAGGCTTGCGTTTATTCTCGCAAAAGCTGACATGGTAACGTCACGGATGTGGTGACTTTTGGACAGTATCTAGGAAATAGAAGGCAACAACATCTAGTACCATCCTCTTTGAAGGATGTTCAAGTTTTTCAAATTACTATGTCATGGAAATATTAGAAAAATCCTGTGCTCAATGCCGGATTTGGGAAAAACGGTCGAGAACCAGGCTTACCTTTGATTTAGATTTGAGTGTTTACTATGTCTCAAGCGGTATAGAGTTAAGGTACTGTTACTGCCAAAATTTGGAAGACCCACCCATGAATATTCAGTATCAAACACAAGATAGATAAAAGTCGTCTATCATAAACCAATAACATGAATAGCCTCTTTTGTTATCGTCTGCAGAGCCTCTATGCTCTCGGTAGCGCCTGCAAAGACGGAAATGCTCTTGAAAACATTTTGGGTTGTATCATCATATCGTTTCTCCAAGTGTTACGATTCTTCGGTGAAGGACGAAATGGTATACTATGGTTTATGTATACATGTTGATTGGAATTCGGCGCTGGTAAAAGCGATGTTATCAGGCAAATTCGGCTCGTAAAATGGGAAATTCCCAATGCGTAAAATGTGAAAGTGGCACCATTGTTTCTGCAGATGATGAAATTTTTAGAGACTATCAGATGCGACTTGTGAAAATTTACTGCGTTTACTTTTATTCGTTTGAAACATTCATGAATTGATTCTATAACATAACAGATGCTAGTAAAGGTTTTTAGTAGCGAAGAAGTACCTATTGCTACGGTTGGACTGTGCATAATTACTAATTTATGGCTTGGGGTTCATAATTTGTGTCATCACTGTTACGCCAGTACATGGTTGTCTTTCATAATCTTAGCCGTTCATTATTGGCTAGGATTTGTAAAACTTTCACCCTTTCCTCCATCAAACATCTGTGTAGCAACAAAGCTAGCGGCCGAAATATTATCCATTCCCCCACCTCATATCCTGGTGTGTTGGATTGCTACTGATATCCATGCAATAAGCGCTCGACGTGAACAATCACTCGAGCATAACAAAGCTGGAGACATTCATTCGTTCCTTTACAGAGTGATTTCTTTCATAGCCAGTTTATTTAACGCTACTTTGCAACCTAAAAGAATTGGATATTCTCAAGGCCCTTGTGACGAGCGCCGATAATGTAACGCGCAATACACACTATTGCGCGATCTTTGATTACCGTTGACCATCACGTTGCGACATCAACTTTAAAGTAGAATATATATATACAGAAAATGAGTATAAATATAAAGGGCTGAAAAGAAAAAAGGAGTTGTCTTTATTAAACAAAACATAAGTCATGGCACCATCAGAAACTAAGGAAGCTGTCCAGCAGCAAACACCCATCGAAGCAGCAAAGGCAGCCATCAAGGAAGTGGCCAAGACCGCTGAAGCTGCCACCGAAAACAAGCCACAGTACATCAGAGAACCTCTTAAGCTTAAGGGTGTTTTGGATCAGTACAAATCGTTTGAGGTTACTCCTATCATTGGAAAGGAGTTCCCTGACGCACAAATTACCGAATGGTTGGCAGCAGACAACGCTGATGATTTGATCCGAGACTTGGCCATCACCAGTGAGTAGACCTATTTTTTTCCTAGAAGCTAGTTGAGGTAATTTCTAAATGAACGCTAATCTCTTTCAGTCTCGCAACGTGGTGTTGTCTTCTTCCGTGCTCAAAAGGACCTCACCAACGACCTTCAAAAGCAGTTGGTCCAAAAGCTTGGTGAATTGTCCGGAAAGCCTTCCACCTCTACTTTGCACATTCATCCCATCATCAACGCAGACAGGGATGTTAAGGTTGCTGATAATGAGATCAGTGTCATCTCTAGTGAGCTAAACAAGAAGTTGTACTCAAAGACCTCTTTGGTACTTACCCAGAGCGCAGCTGCAGGATGGCACAGCGATATCAGTAAGTACTTGCTTTTAAGTATATCTTTGCTCTTGAAACATGTTTTGACTTGACTTCTTTTGTAGCTTTCGAACCCATCCCAAGTGACTATACTCTTCTCAAGCTTGTTGACCTTCCTTCAACCGGTGGTGATACTCTTTGGGCTTCCGGATACGAAGTCTATGACCGTATCTCCAAGCCCTACCAAAAGTTCTTGGAGAGCCTCACCGCCACCTATGCTCAACCTGGTTTCAACCAGGCTGCTGCAAACAACGGATTTGAGCTTTACGATAAGGAACGTGGTGCCCCTGAGAACGTTGGATCAGTTCTTGAGGCTATTCATCCCGTCATCCGTACCAACCCTGTAACAGGCTGGAAGAGTGTTTTTGCAGTTGGTTCTCACTGCGCAAAGATCAACGATTTGAGTGAACGTGAATCAAAACATCTTCTCGACACTTTCAGAAACCTCATCACTGAGAACCATGATCTTCAAGTTAGACACAGGTGGTTGAATAAGCACGATCTTGGTAAGTTGCTATACCTCTTCGTTTAATTTATAGGTGCGTTTTTCAATATGCTAATGGTTTGTACAACAGCCATCTGGGATAACCGTAGCGTTTACCATGCTGCTACCTTTGATTACGATGAGAAGAGAACTGGTCATCGAGCTGTCGGTCTTGGTGAAAGACCTTACTTTGACCCAGCAAGTGTCTCACGCCGTGAAGCTCTTGGTAAAGATGCAACTGTAGCATAATATAAACACAGGATGTTTACTATGATCAGATCAGACTATAATGCCATTAATCGAAATTGAAATAAAAGACACACACAATATTGATTTGTAAGATATAAAGGTGATAAAGTGACAAGGGTAGTCCCATGTTGACACTGAACTGTATGTGATATTGAGACCAACCGCCACGCACGCCTCGAAGTTAACCAGCCATTCGAAAAAGTCTGATGGTATTTGATGAAAGAGTAAAATACTCATACTGTCTTGAGACAGTGTGTATATGTAATAGTATAATGGGAATGTGGATACTGTACATTATGTTGTAAATAGAAAACAGGATCGCTATAATTCTAAATATCTAATTTGCGTTCAGGTTCTGTTGGTGTACCAATTCTGCATACACTCCCTTCTGGGCCAACAGCTCGAAATGACCACCAGATTCTACGACTTGGCCATCCTTGACCACAACAATAAGATCAGCGTTCTGAATAGTAGACAATCTGTGACTGTATCAAAATGTTAGAAAAAAGCGGTTCAAGCTGCCCAGACCCATCATTCATTTAAGCTCACAGACGATAACTTACGCAATAGTGATTGTTGTTCGTCTTCCAAGTGACAAAGCCTTGTCCAAAGCTTGCTGCACTAGTTTTTCTGACTCGCTATCCAGGGCCGACGTAGCTTCGTCCAATAACAAGATGGCAGGATCGCGAATCAACGCTCTTGCAATGGCAATACGCTGCTTTTGACCACCTGATAGTTGACCGCCTTTATCACCGACTCTAGTATCCAAGCCTTCAGGTAGGGATTCGATGACACTAAGAATGTTGGCCATCTCGGCTGCGGCTTTGATCTTTTCATCGGATACATTTTCGTCCTCGACACCAAAGGCAATGTTGGCGCGAATAGACATATCGAACAGAACTGGCTCTTGACTGACCAGCGCCATATGACTACGAAGGTTATGAAGAGAAAAGTCGGAAATGTTCTTATCATCCACCTTCGCAACACCTCCGCTGGGATCGTACCAGCGTTGTAAGATACCAATCGTGGTTGATTTACCGCAACCTGATGGACCCTTTTGCAAAAATAGAATTAAATATCGTACACAATGGACATTACATTTCAGCTAAAACACTTACCACCAACGCGATCATGGTGTTCGCCTTTCCTTGGAATCCAAAGTTTCCTTTGAAAATTTCGATATTGGGTCGAGCAGGGTAAGCGAAGCGAATGTCCTTCAAATCAACCGAGCCATCGACTGACTCGGGCTCTATTCCTTCCAATTCTGGATCAATGAGTGGCTTTCGATCAAGAATTTCAAACGTGTTCATGGCAGAAGCCTTTGCTCGTTGTAAGGTGGAGGTAAATGAAGAAGCTCTACCCATTTGATTTGCAGTTGTCATGACGGCCATCAACACGGTAAACATAGGTTGTAATTCGGTCTTTCCAGCTTGAATAAGGCGGATACCAGCATAGAAGGCGAGGGCGTTTGTAAACATGTTCATAGCTTGGGTGGCACCATACTGTAAACATAAGAAATAAAATAAGAATTTGCAAAGATATGCTGTTGGGCATTCGATTGGATGTACTTACCGCAACGGAACTCAAATAGGCTTTCTTTTGAGCCAACTGATGAGGTCTTGAAATGGCAAGCTCATATCGATCTTCGAAATATCCTTGCTTGGCAAGCGATGCTACAGTACGGATTTCCTTGATGGCTTCTGCTGCGACCTTACCGCTGTCGACATATGCAGTCTTTGTTTCATTTTCATATCCACGATGCACTCTAGACTCGTACATGGTGGCGGCAACCAAGAATGGGACGCATACCAGTACAATAAGAGTCAAAATCCATCCGCTAATAAAGGCAATGAGGAGACCAGCAACAGCACAAGCTATGACTTGAACCAAGTCGGTCCAAACTCTGGTGATGAGTGTGTTGACATTGGCGGCATCCACGGCAAGACGTGAAGTCATTCCTCCAAGACTGTGACGGTCATCGTCATAAAAGCCGATTTCTTGCTTGAGCATAGCGTCAAATGTCAATGCTCTTAGGCGCTCCGTGAACCTTTCTCCAGAAAATTCAAAGCATATGACTCTAGTACAGTTACCAATGAAGGCACCGATACCAATAACAACGAAGATGAAGGCGTACAAATTAGGACCTTGAAACGGAGGTGACCATGCAAGATCATCCTGTTGAAGCATAATGACAACCCTGGAGAACACTAGAGCGTAACTAGGGAAGACAATACCGGCAATGATGGATCCGAAGGTACCTACGAGGAGAATGGGCCATTCTGGTCTCATCATCATGAAGACTCGATAAATGGGGGCCTTCTGGTTCCTGGCGGCTTTCTTGAGTTCCTTTTCTCTTTGTGCATTCAACGCGTAAGACCCAAGTTCTCTAGCATCAAGTTTTCCTCTTTCTTTAGCGACACGCTCAGCATCCGCAACATTAGTGGCCAATTGGACTTGTTCTTGCTGCAGAGCCTTTTCCAATTGCTCATCGTCGACGGAATCATCATCAAACGGGTCTACTTCAGATGGTGCATCTACGCCCTGGGCTTTGGCATCTTCTTGAAGTTTGATCTTTTGCTTGAGGACTAGTTCATAGTATATTCCTTTCTGCTCAAGTAGGTCGTTGTGCTTTCCGATTTCGTTGACTTTGCCGTCCTTCATGACAACGATCAGATCGGCGTTCTTGATGGTAGATAGTCTATGGGCAATGACAACAGTAGTTCGATCGGCTGAAGCTGCATCTAAGGCTCTTTGAACTTTTTTTTTTTTCAACACCGGGTTAGTACTAGTACAACAAGGTCGCACTTATGTGTATATGCAACTTACCAAGTCTCTCTGAAGCTGTATCCAAGGCTGAAGTGGCCTCATCCAAAAGAAGGATGGATGGGTTCTTCACCAAAGCTCTAGCAATAGCAATACGTTGCTTTTGGCCACCAGAAAGCATACCACCATGTTCACCTACAACTGTATCGTATCCGTTGGGGAGTTGAACAATAAAACTGTGGCAGTTGGCCTTCATGCATGCGCTGATGATCTCTTGTTCTGTGACGTCTGACGACATGCTTCCCATCAATAGATTTTGTTTGATGCTCATGTTGAATAATACAGGCTCTTGACTAACCACACCAATTTGCTGACGAAGCCAAGATACATTGAAGTCTTTGATATCGTGACCATCCAGGTAAACTCCTCCAGCAAGAGGATCATAGAAACGTTGCATCAATTGAACACAGGTAGATTTGCCGGATCCAGAAGGACCACAGAATGCGACCGTCATACCAGGCTTGATATCCAAGGTCAAGTCATGGATGACTGTAGTATCTGGACGAGTTGGGTATTTAAATTGGACGTTCTTGAACTCAAAGTGACCCTTGACATGATCAAGTTTCAGTCCATCTTCACGATCACAATCGATTTCAGGTATACGTTCAATGGTTGCGTAAATTTTGTGAGCAGCTCCCATGGCACTGGTGACAGCGCTGACCTGCTGTGGAAGCTGAAGTAACGACATGGCACCTGAGAACATAAGTGTGAGCTACGATTTTCATTTCATAACTTTTATCATCTCTCCACAAACAAGTACTTACCAACCATCATGGACATGAACACAACCAAGATGTCTGATCCATCCATGTTATCGACGTGATTAACAACAAGGGTATAACCATACCAGAATGCTAGACCGTAACATGAAAAGAGAACAAACATAAAGGTACCAAATCCAATACCGAGAATGACAGCTCTCTTTTTTCCAACAACATAAGCCTTGTGAATTTGTTCTTTGTAAAGGGTGGAAAACCGGCTCTGAAGGGAGAAGGTATAGACTGTGCGAATGCCAGATAGAGCCTGTTCAACAACGGCTCCACCATCAGCATAAGCGTCTTGGACTCTGACTGTGAATTTTCTTATACCGGAGGTGACAAACATGCCCACAGCAGCTATTGGTGGTAGTGATTCAGCGGAGTGAAGAAAAAAAAATTACACTCAAAATCATACGACCCAATCACTTACCCATAACTGGCAGCGCAGCCAAAAGGACTATAGCCAAGCGCCAGCCTTTGACAAAGGCAACGACGAAGCCACAGATGAATTGAGAGAGACTTTGGATCAATTGGCCGAATTTCTCACTGATACCATCTTGAATGAGATTGGTGTCGGCTGCGAGTCGAGTGGTCAAGGAACCTTCGTCGGCCTTATCAAACCAAGTCATGTCCTGGCGTAAAATAGCATGCACATACATTTTGCGAATACGGCGAGTTTGGAATTCTCCGGAAAGAATCCAAAAGCATTGACAGATGTAGCCTCCAATCAAGTTAGCGATGCCGAGGTAGACAAAGATCAGAATAACAGGTATAACAGGCGTTAGAATATCAGCTCCAGGGCCTTGTGTAAGTAGATCAGAAAAGTTGCGTAAAAAGGTTCCGAGAATAATGGTATTAATGGGCTGAAGAGCTCCCACTCCCATACTGAAGAAGAAGGCAATAGCGATCAAGAGCTTATCGCGCTTGTTGGAGTATCGAAACAGCGTAAATACGCCTATTTTGGGCGCTTTTGGCTTCGTTGCTTTGGATCGACGAAGGCCAAGTTTACTGAGCAGTGACGATGAGCCATCCTTTTGTTGATGTTGTGGTGGTTTTTCAGGATCGGATGGAGGGTTGGCTATTGGCAGTGAAGGAGCCACCTCTTTTCGCTCTTTTGCGTCGTTGTCCATCAAAGAAAAATTGACCCCGCCAGCATTTGCCTAGGATTATATACAACTGGCTCGGCGACATGTTTTGCCAGCCGAGCGGGGGTAAGTTTTACCTTCAGGCTGAGGGCAAAAGTTTGACCGCTCAAGTAGTGAAAGAAGTGACATATCATAAAACCAAAACCAGGAGGAGAATGGAATTTACTTGATAGGATCGTGAGTATTTAGTAGATTGATCTGGTCCAAGGAGAGGTTGAAAGTGATAAACTGCTTCATTTTGCCTACAAACTCGGGGCTCGAATTTGGTCGTAAGTTGAAACGGCTGAAATTATTGATTGTGCCGTGCAACGAACAAAAAGACAAGTCACCGAATCTCGGTATCAGGGCGTTTCTCAGTAATCCGGGATGAAAGTTTTATGAGTTTCAACGAAACACAAATGCAAAAATAAAATAAATGATACATGAAAAAATTGGTAGAAATGCAATAATGAAATTATATAATGTACAATGCGAAAATGAATTCACTCTCTGTGTGGCTACATTTCAAGAAGACCTTCCATTGTCACGATATCCATAAATTCGACATCAGCGTTTTGCCAATTTTGAAATATGTCCGGTACGCCTGCAAAGCTATTGTCCCACTCAGCTGTGTTCATCAGTGGTATGCCAGGTAATGTCATGTCGTTACCAAGTGATGCGTCACCAAGAAGTGAGCTTTGCGTCAGGATATTATCATAAGACGTCTGCAGAGTAGATGAGCTCTGATATGGAATTGAATGCGTATTGAACAGTTGCATTGAATTATAATTTGCTACAGGCTCTGTTTGCGAAGAGGATGCATGGGTTGGCTGTGACTGTGGTTCAGCGTCTGGGCGATTGACTAAACGAATGGTTGAGAGAGCATCAAATAGACCGCTAAAGCGAACACCACCACCCCAGCTATCATCAAGATCATTTAGAAGGTGCAAAAGTCTAACCATGGACGCGTTGGCCTCCATGGCGATCCGATTATCTTCTGACGCCGCAAGACTGGCGAACATCGCGCCGCACGTAAGCAGAGAAAGGACGGCGAAATTCAATGAGTATTTGAACCTTCCTTCATTGGATAAACTCTCTGCAATGTTGAGGATAGAGTACGCGGCCGAGATGCAAATTTGTAATGAAGGGTATGGTATGCGTGGTTGAGAAATTGGTATATACGGTCGATGAAGGACGATGACCGCGTTGTAGTAATGCATATGCATTTGGCAAACTGCTAGGTGTGGGATTTGACGACTGAGATTGTGCTGCGGTTCATATTGCAAGGAGGAAGGTAATTCCACTTTCCATTCGTGCAACATAGCATGTAGTTTGGAGATCTTTTCTACAGGTGAGACCTTCGTGTGGTCTATTGTGACGGAGTAAATGTCTTCCAGTACCTTGCTCATTATTTGACATAATTTGATGTATTGGCCCATGTAGTCCACTACAGGCATCGACCCATCACTGGTATCATCTTCCATGGAAGGAAAGGTGACGTCTATTTCCCGATCATCCAGAGCCAGCTGTCGACCATAACTGAGGCTGGACATTCGATCTACAATATAGCAGCACCAGAAAGCTCGTTTTCGTTCTTCTCGCTGAACCTTCGGTATATTCCAATGATCGCAGTTGCGGTTCATGCCCATGCTTTGGGCTATACGGAATGCCTGGCAAACGCAATAAATACAATAGATCAAACATGTATCCACCATCCAAATCGTTCACTTACCATGCCATTGGTAATCCATGAACGGTTTCCCTTTTTCACGGCATACTGATGACTAGCCAGAAGAAGCAAAGCTTGAATGGTTGTTACATTCACTCTGTCCATATCATCATCTAAAAGCTCCATGGCACGTTTGTAAAACACCATTCCGGCTGTACCATAATGGTCGCCGCCTTCGCTTACTCTTGCATCGGACGATAGCCGAGAAGCTATGGCAAAAATGGCATTCAGTAAAATAGGTGCAGGCGGATCCTCTGGATTCTTCAGCTTTTCCAAAAAGTTTCCCTTGTGCAGTACTGGAAGCACCGGATAACAATATTTGAAATAGATATCGATGAGATGATTTGCCAAATCCGGTGGAGGCATGATGGGAGGTGTGGCGTGAGCTTGGTTTTTCTCGTTCGCGATGCATTCACACTTGTTGTATTTCGATGGATCATATCTGTCCCGGAAGTTGAAGGATCTGTGACGAAGTTTGTCACTCGATTTAAACACATACAGTCCAGAAGAATTACCATAATATCGAAGATTGCCAAATTTGTCCAATACGGCGAGATTCTCCAGATTTTTGGTAAGCTCTTCCACTGAAGACAATGTAGATGCTGACGAAGGGGAAGGTGGATCCGTCTCCACCACAGTCATCTTCCGATGTATGTGCGAAGCTAATGGAACAGCGGGAAAGTATTCGGGAGCGTCTTCGGAGCCACTCAACATAGACGATTCGGCGCTGCCTTCCTTCATATGCATATTGAATGGTTGATCTTGCATCGAAGCATGGGTCTCTCTAGCTCCGAGTGGGGTTTCAGGTTGGTTCTCGGTCACTAACGTGCTGATGAGAGCCTCCATCTTGTGTAGTCGATTTTCCAAACTTTCTTTCGACGGACCTCGCTGGAGACCATTCATTAATTACGATTTTTCGCCAAGAACAAGCTAATGACATTGACCCACCTTTTTGATAGGATTTTTATAATGACATTCGATACCTTGCGTTTTACAGCGGTGACATGACGGATAAACTCCACTGCATCGCACTTTCCTTCTCCTGCATTCGTCGCTATTGTCACTTCAAACGTCAGAACTCGAAATTTGCCACAGCCGAAATTCACAATACTATCACATTACCATGCTCTGCCTATGCGATAAGCGCTCTTCCTATCCGAGTCTTCGAGTATATTTTGCTTTGTGCTCATTCGGCTACAGAGTAGAATGAGCTGGATAAAGCTGTAGTAAGTGATCACTTTTGATCAAGCCGCAGCTCGAAATGATATCCCGTGACCATATGCCAAAAAAAAATAAAAAACTGAAATTGGGATAAAAAAGACAAATTGGCCTTGAAATGCGCGCACGAAAGTTTTGCCGCAGCCGAGATCACCGCTCGCCATATAAATCAAGGCAATAATTCTCTTTCTTCCGCCTTCTCACATTTTCTACTATACAAACATTCATTATGGCAAGCGAAAAAGCATGTTGCACTATTCCTCCTGTTGTGTCCAACTATCAAGCAATTGGTGAGCTAGAAACCTTTGGTGATCTCCCTGTTTATCGTGTCGGCGAGGTATGTATCCAAATCTAGGCGTCTTTGCACCCAAATCTTTAATGGTATGCGTCTTACATGATTTTCATATCATCATAGAAAAGTGAGAAGGTTATCATGGTGATCTATGACGTTTTCGGTCTCCAGTAAGTAGCCCAGTCATTTTTGTAGAAGGGTGATTTCTGTCCGTAGTGACCACTCTCCACCACTTAGCAACAACACCAAGCAATTCTGCGATGTCCTCTCAAAGCACTCCGGAAAGCAAGTTATCATGCCTGATTTCTTCAGAGGCAAGGTGCTCACCGAAGCTGACCTTGGTGATCGTGCTGCCATCATGGAATGGATCGGCAGAGTCGGTAACTTTGAAGTGGTCAGTATGGCGCGTTTACCGTTTTTGAGTTAGCGACGTAGTCTAATCTTTGTCTTATGTACCAAGATTTCTCCCCAAGTCGAACAAGTCAAGGACAAGCTTACCTCCGAAGGTGTGACTAGCATGAGTGTTGTTGGTTTCTGCTGGGGAGCTAAGGTGAATAAATGGGCTATAACGTATATGTCAGATGTGTTGTGACCGCATACTAACACACACACATGCAACAGATTGCTATTCAACTCTCTGGCAACGATAGCTACTACAAATCTACTTGTTTGATTCATCCTTCTCGTCTCGAAGTCAAGGATGCTGAAGCTGCCCTTGCTCCACTTTTGATGATCACTTCCATTGAGGAGGCCAACTTGGTACAGTATTTCCAATTACCCCGTAGGCACTCCCACTATGGTTATTAACATCGATTTCGGCTTATAGAGTGAATTCATGGATGTCTTGTACAAGAAGCCTTTCGGTGATAAATGCAAGCACGTTCATTTTGATGGTGAGTGTCTTACCTATAGACTGCTAATTCCATCCGTCAGACACTAATGCTGCTGCAACGTTCAGATGTGCATCACGGCTTTGCTGCTGCTCGAGGTAACTGGGAGGAAGGTACCGTTGATCGTAAGCGCGCTACAGAAGCCATCAAGCTTACTGTTGAATACTTTAACGCCAACTTATAAATTTCAACATGTTCCGGATAAAGCTTTGCATACTCTGCCTTGCTTAAAGTAAATCAACTTACCTTGAGAAGTTTAGATCGATAACCACGTGCAATTTTACCTACATGGACAACAATTACATTTTTATTGAACCAAAAATGAATGATGTTAAAAAGCATACCATACTGAACCGGCAAGCATGAATTAGTCTAATGAATAAGTTACAAAATCATACTTTTTACACACTCTATTGCTATTCTAGCAACGGACCCTTTGCATAAGGATGCCGCATGCTGCAATTAATTACTCTTTTTTATGCGCTCTCAGCAGTGGATCCTTCAACAACTTTTCCATTGCATTGGATTCCAAATGCAATCTAACACCCACTCCATTTTCATACCAGTGGCCGGTGGTATGGGATGAATCTTTGAAATTCGAGCCCTGTGCTTCCATGATGTGCAAACATCCGTCTATACTCGGCATCAGCGGTTGGACATACCGAGGCGATGCACCAGCACCAAAATCAATTCCGTACACATTTAACCGCAGCCACGAAGTCGTTAGGATATTTCGGAGGCCGAGGAAAGTGTTCCAAATGCGCTGTGGACATACTTGATGAATGTAGTAGTGTAGAAGTGCCGGTACGGTGGTTGTGTTAAGTTGATTCAAAGTGGATCGAATCCTCGCTGCTCTTTGCCCGAGCGGCATGGAGCAAGATTCCGCACCAGACATGCTTACGCCTGCCAAAGTGATGGGTGAACCAGTGAATCTACTGGACAAGGGGGGTTCGACGCGAGTTCTAAAGTCAAACGTAACATCCAGGCTCACATCCTCCGGGTCATCCTCCAGCCCTTTTGCACGGTTGATGGCGGCCCAAAGATGAGACAAGAGGGCGTCCAGATGACTTATCTTGGTTGGCGAGACCTGTGCTGAGCCTTCTTCCCACATACTATGTATTTCTTGACCAGTAAAGTGAATTAAATAGTCTGACACAGGTGACGATAAATCCCAATTGTCCCATGGAAGCGGAGTACCAAACGGTTCGACAGGAGTATGTTCGAGTGCCTGAGGAATTTTGGTTGATCCCGCCAAAGCTGGAGGACAATGGTCAGCCGATGCCCACCAGTCGTAACGATGGAGGGGTAGGCCAGCAGCAATGTCAATTATATTCTGATCTGGTTTTTTGTCATCTTTATTGCCGGCAGCCGCATTGTCTAACAGGCTGGGGTTGAATACTGGAGTTAAACGAGGTGCCGCAGTACCGCTCACCATAGCGAGATTAACGTTGGCCCAGTCATGGATGAAGTTGACCATGGTTTGAGCGTCAGCTATAGCGTGAGCCATTTTGACTGATATGGATACACCTCCGCATGCAAAAGAAGTGATCTGTACAATCAAGCAAGGTGGGTTGTTGTGATCTTGTTTGAGGGCCAATGGTACTTCACTGGTCATGAAGCTTATTTTGGAGAGGCCCTTGATATCATAAAAGCCGTTGTTTTCTTTCCGGTCTTGTGCGCTTGGCACTATGGATGCTAGAGGTTGAGAAGTTTGGGCAATCACGAGCGCTACGCCGGGATCAGTCAAGGCACCATACGACAATACCAGACGACCAAAGCGTTCAGTGTGGTCTCCATCCGGATGATAAGCTGCCCATTTCAATTGTCCGGCCCATTGTGGGTACGCTTCTAACGTCTTCCGCAAAGACAGTGTCAATTGATCGACATAAAGCGCTCGTTTGCCTAGTTCTTCTTTTGGTTGGTCGTATATCCAAGTGCCAGCGGTAGGCGCAAATTCGGCAACAGTAGCGTCTATGATGGACAAAGGTACGATACGGGGGACATTAGATGTCACATTGGACTCTGGAAAGATGCGAGTAGTACCGATCACTTGTATATCAGCTAATGGCAAAGTTTCTGAAGGCATGATGATTAGAGTAAAGATAAAAAAAGAGAAAGGGCGAAGAATTGGTACCACAAGGAAATTTAGGAGAATGAAAAACTGGTGTTGAAATAACCATCGCGCAGTGCTTTATTTTATTATGATCCTCCATTTGGCTCCCAGCAGCAACAGAGTAAAAGATGATACTCCAAGATGTAGATCATCTGGCACTGGGTAACATCAATGACTTTCTTTGACGAAAGGCAAACAATCATACCGCTATATTGACCTTGCCACAGTTTGAATGACATGAAAAATCTGTGTCCAAATGATCACACTTGAAGTCCACTCAACTACATACAATAGTCATTTGTAAGTTTCATGAAGTATTTTGTTGTTATGTCTTGGAGTAAAAAGAAAATTCCAAATTCGCAAAACATGTAAGCTATGCCATTTTATTCATGTGGTGACCAACACGCCCTTATTTTTTTTGTAGCGCTTCTTCTTTCTTTCGTGGTGTTGCTCCGTTATCGTGTAACGAAGCGCCTACGACGATCCATGTTTATGAAAGAAATCTAGTTATAGCTTTCTATCCTACGCGGGCGAGGCCGCTTGCACGACGTCAGTGACATGCACACTAGGTGGATGCGGAACGGAAACATTGAAAGGATCTGGGCGATCCACTTGGTAGACCAAATTGATACCCAAAAAAGCCTTGTTCCTCGTAGCGTTGACATCTCGGTTCCAGGCTTCATTGGCGGTGGAGCTTTGCCATGTGGTGGTTTGTACAAAGGGCACGCCTTGCTGGAAGATCTCGTATGACCATATTGATTGCAAGCCTTGTGATACTTTTGGGGTTGTCCACCTACGTTAAAATTGTTATGCATAGGTTTACAAGAGAAACTCCGTTTTACAAGAGGGAGCATACGGCATTTGCGTGAAATTACCTTGTATAGATGTGGAGGCAGATTCAGATTCAGTAGGAACAGCATGAGGGAAGAAGAAGAGGAGAAAGTTGGTACTTTAGTGAGTACCGTTAGTAATATACTCATCAAAAGCGCATATCGCGATGACACCTGTTTCAAAAATACCTTGTGCAGATGTGGACGCAGTAGGAACAGCAGCGGAGGAAGAAGAGGAGGAAAAGGTTGTTCGTACTGTGGCGCGTCTAGTCAGTAGAGTACTCACCAAATAGCGCAGATCATAACGGCATTTGCTTCAAAATACCTTGTGCAGAAGTGGAGGCAGATGTGGATGCAGCAGGAACTGTGGAGGAAGAGAAAGGATAGATTGGCGCTACGGTGTGTACCTTTAGTAACGGATGAAAGGATAAAACACAATGGTATCGTTTTGAAGATACCTTGAAAAGTTGCTAAAGCAGACGTTACTGTGGTCTCAGAAGTTGTCAGTAGGCCTGTTGAACAAGATTTTAGTTGGAGAAGAAACGTCAATGACTTTAATTGAATTAAAATTTGTATCTTACCATCAAATTGACGTTCTTTGCCTTTAGCTGACGTATGTGATGGACCTGCCGACAGAAGCTTTAGCTTTGAAATTCATTCTGCAAGCCTCATACAGCCTGGAAGCTTGGTCGGTTTGAACGATTTAAAAATCTTACCTTCATCACTTGCTTTTTTTTTTTTTCTTCGAGGTTTCTTCACCCGGAGAAGGTGACCTCTTCATGCTTGAATTGTAAGGGTATCTTCACTCTCTAGACGACGGAACTATTCGTAGTTTTGAGGGATGAAAAAAGGAAGATAAAGAGTTGTCAAGGGAATCGATAATTATTCTGCAACAACTGACTTTTTTTTTTTTTTTTTCCTTTTATTCGCTCGTTATGGCAATCACGACTGCAATTTTCGACGAAAAAATCCATTCTAGTCATGTCATTGGCAAGAAGACCGAATATATTGCGAAAATAGGCCAATGGGACAGCAGTAAGCACAGAGTTGTACAATCAGCATTCAGCTTATCAGATGGCCCCCGAGTAGAAAAACTACCAGACATGCATCCAAGATACAAGACAAGCCTCACTGTAGTGAACAACACTTATTATTGAGAGAATTGATATTTGTCAGGGAGGCAGTCACGCACCTGTAGCAGAATTGCCGGAGATGAGTATCTTGAGAATCATGCCGGATATTTAACGGTAGTAATGGAAGAGATAAACACCGAGAATTTGCCAAGGTCTTGTAGTAGAGGAAGATCAAGTACGTTAAGAACAAAGCCATCTATCGGGACAGAATTGAAGAAACAGAGAGAGTCATAGAGTAGAGCGTAATAAGTCATAAGAGAAACACGTAGTGTAAAAAAGTCAGTTAGAAGTGAGGAAACAAGGAATAACTCAGGTTTACTTTTGCCTACTCCAGTCTATTATAGACGGACGTAGGTCTTCATATTACAATTGAGCATAGGCCATAGTAGCATATTGGCAGACATAACAGAAGTAAACCAGGAGGGAGCTTGGGTTCCAGAAGAAGAGTTGGATCACAGGAAGCAAAGGAAAAGCCGGGTTCAGTTTGAGAAGAAGCATTGTTCGAGTTAACCTCAGGTACAGGGTTCAAATCCTACCTCTCCTGTATTTCAGAATTTGTATTTTCCCATGGAAACCTGGAACATCATGTCAATCACTATCCCGAGTGCTTTGCACTCGGGACGATCCATCTCATCAAGATGAGACGGACTAGACTTTCATAAAGAAAGAATTCTTCCTGATTTAGTCAAGACTCTTGCGTAGCTCATAATGTAAATCCGCACATTTATTTGTCATGTTTAAATTTCGCAGAAGCTTTAAAAAGGACTCTCTAACAGCGGTACCGCCGGAGGGTTATACAAATACAATACATACATCTACGCGATAACCACTCTAGGGCCATGCTAGGTGAGGGGGTTTGCTTTAGTATGGATAAGTGTACAGGACTACGTCGATGGGTGACCGGACTCAGCAGTTAGTAGGAGAGTCACATATCCATACGTAGTTGAGACTGCCCTTGATGACATTGATGACATTGGAAAAATCGTTTACAGCGGTGTTCACCACATAGTCGCCCAAAAGTGTTTCGTTGGGACATCCTTGAACGGTATAAAATTTGGCCAGTGCAATCTTGTTGATATATGATACCGATAGCTGCCAACTGTTGTTGTAAAGTGGTATACATGTATTGGAGTTGAGGGTATGCCATGTATTGTTGTAGCCTATGGATACCATATCGGCAGGAGATATATAGTACGATGACAAATTTGCGCCGATTTGCGGCTGTGGCTGAGTGACGGTGCTGGACGTCTGTCCTCTTGAGGCATATGCCCAGGCAAAAAGAGCAGCAAATATGACGACCAAGAGGACCAGTCCTCCCATGATTACCAGCGTCCATTTGCGCTGCTTCCACCCGTCGACTCCAGAGTTTTCATAACTGGTATGACTTATTTTGGTGGATATTTTTGTGGTTGCTTCTTTGTAATTGTAGACATTTATATTTTCTTGGATTTGGTCCTCGTCCGAAGTGTTTGGTTTTTGCGTGGCATACTGCATCATTTTGGCTACAGTGCTTAATGTAAATATATAGTATAATCTGTTGCTGCGATGAGACAGGGAGATCAAGTCAAAAAGGCCACCACAGTGCGACGAAGGATCCAGCCCTTTAAATACATGTACGCAAGGAAATATGTGTAACCCCGGTCAAAGACTCTGCATCCACACGTGCATTACTTCCCATTTGTACATGAGTCAAACGAATCCAGCATGCTGTTCATGTTGTGTAGGTTAATGTTAGGTAAAATGCCACATTATGGCTATTGCCGATTATAATGATATATCATAGCAAAGATGTGAACGCTGCTCCGTTACCGTCAATGGCACACATACAATGGGGCAACATGGTGACAACGACATTTATATCTCTTTATGCTTTCAAAATTGACACCATTGAATGATCATGATAGCCTCGACATGACAGCAAGAGCCACACTACATGTTGGCTAATACGATCGACCTTGCAATCGCGATTATAGAATAAAAAAGACAGGATGAAGGAAGAAAAATTGGTACAACCAATGCAAGCCCCTTGTGAAATGGAGATAACACTGATGAAGTTTTCCTCCTTAACAGCGATGTCACTCTTTTTTTATTATCTCAATTGCAGTTGATGTATGATGGCTACCAACGCAAGACCTCATATCTAACCCCACAATCTTCCTCAGCAACGGCGGAGCAGTCTAATGTATTTTTCAGTTGAGGCTATGGTGGCCACTGTATTTCAGCTAAGAGCTCTTTGAAATGCCTGGCTTCAAACTTTAGTTTAGTCTAGCCTTCCGCTTGAACATATGGCCAAACTATATCGATCGACTTTTCTCTAACACCAAGTGCCATTTAATGTAATAGCTCCACAGTTACCCATTTCCCTTTGGAAAACAATCTACTTGAACAGCCGGTTTGTCTCGGTGTTCACTAGATTGGTAATGATAGACTTAAGAGTCATGGATTGACTGGAAATGGGATAGATTGCAATGTATTGTAAAGTAACATGCAGCCAAGCCTTCCAAGGATTTCCTTTTCTCGCAAAATGTGCACTGGTGATTTCCCATTATGACGCGTCAAACTCGGTGGTTATTATTTATTTCGTTTGGCCTTTTTCTTCAGCTATCAAACTTACCCATCAAAGTTCTTCATTAATGTTCTTCAGTCCTGTATGTGCCCTGCTGTTTTGAGCTCAGATGAGGCACTCTTAGCTGTATCACATTTTGCACGGCAATGTTACAAACGGCGCGCCAATCTCTACGTCCAGTGTCACCGTAAAAAAAAAATGTTCTGTATAACACACGTAGCATTTTGTGGCATTCGGTTTTGAGTCTGCGGTCAACGAGAAATAGCTCACTCACTTTGAAGAAAAAACATTCCAATGATTCAAAGAAAACTGGGTGGTATTATATGACTATACGCGAGTGACTATAGAAAAAAATATACCAGAGTAATGCGTAGCCGAGTGAGACGGAAATAAACAAGTGGGTGTACAAGTACAAGAATCAATCCTACACAGAAGGAAAAAACTTGAGAAAGGAAAAAGTCAGACCATGTCCGTCTTAGTATCTATGGTAGCACTGAAGTGCGTCTGCACCACGAGCCTAAAAGTCATTTGCTCCAAAATGACTGAATTCGAAGATGGCGGATTCAAGAGCTTCTCTCGAGATGCCGATACTGATTTCATCCAAAAGCTGAACTTTGGATGAATAATCCTGTAATTGTTGCTGTTGCTTCACAATGGTTTCCAGCTTGATAGGGTCAGAAACGTCGAAGAGGCAAATCTTGGGTAGCAAAGTGGCGTCGTGCGTGTTGATATCCGGCGGGATGATGAAGCGATCTTTACCAACCGTCAAGCAGTTGTCGTTGGTTATTTTCGAACATTTGCTTATGGCTTCATAAAACATTTTCAATACCGATTCCGATTCCCCTTCCTTTCCTATCACACGGTTGATCTTTTGAAATATGGTAACAGCGGTAAACAGGTCTTTCTTGGATGTCTTTACAGACACTAGATTTCTGTTTTGGATCAAACATGCCCCAACGATCGCCCCAGCTGTGAAGCAATCCGGTGTATACCAGAAATCCGGCACAAACGTTGACATAGGATCCAACTGATTGATGTCAACGACGTGCTGGCTGCTTTCAATGATATGATGACATGATGTGAGGGTGGTACATAACGCCTTTCCGTAGTAAGAGTGGTTTGGATCGTGTATGAAGTGATTGAAAAGTCTAACGATTTTGGAATGAATACAGATGTGAGCCAAATATCGATGGGTCTCCATCTTGGGGCCAAACTCTTCAGAGGATGGTACGGTAGACAAGAGTAGCCTACACGATGCTTCCAGTTCTTCCACTGTCTCTTGTGAAAGTACGTTTTCTCGTAACTCTGCGTCTCTAATAGCTCCCCTTAACCTTGACGTATGGCATTGGAATAGTAAGAACCATTTTTCTGTAAGCTGAGGTGAATTTTCGATCTCAATGGAGTCTGGATTGATGGCACTTTCTTCAGCATTGACAGGAAGTCGGCAGCTACACTCACGATCATTGATGTGAGGTGGGTAAGAGAGCTTGGCTGATAGCGACTGGTCGCATATATATATATTCCACCACATTCGTCGTCTCATTTCTCGTTCGAACGGACTAAAATTGTCGAATATTTCTGGATCTCGATGCAGCCCCATCTGCATAGCAATAGTGATCAATGATCCAAGTCGTGGCCAAGTTCGACGTTCAATGGGGGTTCGATCATGACAATGCAGAGAAAATTCACACTGTAGGGTGCCAGCCCGAAGGTAGTCTAAATCATACGGTACATCAGAAGAATCCGTGAGTTGTAGAGCATCCACTGAGATTTGATAAAGATGCAGGGCACATAGAGTGTATTTTTGTCGTTGAGCAACGGATCGAGTCGTTTGCGACAGGACCTGCTTACCCGAGGCCATGACAGCCGCTACCAATCCTACAAACGAAGATGACGCCGTTCCATCTATCAACATTCGCTGATACCGCTCAATAAATGATGTCCAATGCACATTATAATTGAGAGAATTGCGGTGTGTTTTGAATAATTTCAGTGCTTCCTCAGCATGATCATCAAGTGGTAGCCGAGCGATAAGGGCCAACACTGGATCTTGTTCTTGAATCGGAGCTTGAACGGGCTGCTGGTGTTGTGGCTTGACAACGTCAGTCAATGTGCTGGAATTGGCTCCAGCGAGCAACCTGTCCAAAACTTCCTTCAGCGTGCTAAGTTTAAAAAAAAAAACCGGGGGTTACTTCGAGTTGGAATGAGTGACATGTCGAAATGAAACTTCGAAATGTACATGTTGTTGTCTTCATCCAGGTCATTGTACAGGCATGCACGGTTGGACTTTCGCTTCTTGCAAGCTGAACACGGTCGCTGGCGATCGCACTTGGGGAGAGCTGGTTTAGAAAATCGACGTTCAAAGCATTGACATGATATGCAGAATATTCACCTTGGATTTAAGTCGCTTGCATTCCGTACATACAAGGGTTATGCGGTTTCTGGATTTGCCCATATCCTTAAAGTTTTAGCAATTGGCGTGATAAAGATATTGAAGAACAGGAAATTTCATTCTCCATATAAAATTTTCGATCTGATTATTCATCACGAGCCGAGGCCAAAGAAATTGAAACTTCCTTACCGCAGCACTTCATGCATGCTCATGAAAATATTTATGAACCCTTTATGAACCCTTCCTTGAACCCTTCCTTGTTAGATAAACAACCAAGATAACGCATTAAAAGTTTGGCTCTCAAAGGTCGACTCATTCCTTTCCTTCCTCAAGCTTCCTAACAAAGAGTCTTCATCAACGAGCCTCTAAGGTCGCCACGAGTACACACAATATGTTGGATAAAATTAAAACATCAGAATTTATAAACTTTATTGAGATATCTCACTGAAAAACTTGAAGATTGCCGCCGCACTGGCACAAGCCACTTCGGCGAGGAATTGGAGACTAGATATTTTTTACAATGGTAGTAGAGCCGTCGCATTCTTACAGGACAATCTATACGCCGCTCCTTGCCAGTTAACGTGCAAACAGATCTACGATTCATTAGGCTACACATTTATGGCTAACTTTCCTATTAACGCTATCGATATAGTAAGTCAAGGTAAGGAACCGTCTTCAACCGCGAGTATCGTTGCAGCTGAAATTACAGGAGCATGATTTGTAAGGCAACGATGCGACTGCTGAACGAAGTCATGCTAGTAAACGTAAGCGTCATAACACAGCCATGTATTTAATCTAGTTATGGGCATATAACCCATACCGGTCGGTTGCACCCTCATTGCCGATAGATCTTTCTGGGCTTTTCATGTCAAAATTTGACATTTTTTTCTAATGCTTTCGACATGCTTTGGTAGCAAGCACGCCTGGTACGAATTTATTCCTGGCGGACGTTTTGCACGAATGCTTGGCATATGAGCTTCGTTTCTGCTGCGCGGTAGCGGACATGGGATTGTCCCGTTTTGGGTGAAAACTTGCCGGTTGCGCTCTGTTCAGCCAATAAGCTTGCTTCAGCCACAATAAGTGCCGGCTAGATTTTCCATTTTAATTCAAATGCAGCAGATCAATACTTTTTCCGTGGCGGTATTTAGAGTCAAGATTTTCATATATAAAGTCGTTCTAGCAACTGCTTGGACTAACAAACCATTCAAATCAATCAACCTTTTACTCATGGATATCGAGTCTTCCTTGGAAAACAACCCAAACTACCGCTTCATACCCCTTGGGCCTAATGCCGCGGCGGGAGTCATTGCTGCTGCTTTCATCATTTTAATCTTCCCCTGGGCGTATTTTCTTCTGCGGTATCGTCGGTTCTTGGTCGGCGCTGTCGTACGTCTCTTGGCTTTCACTCTGATTGGAGCTACAGGCTATATTCTTCGTATCGTGTGCAATGGCATGATTCCCAATGCAAGCTCTACATCCGACCAGATCAATCTCTTCATCAATTTGTACATCGCTTCCAATACTATGACCAATATTGGCAACTTCTTCCTTTTCAACGCTTTGACGGCAGTCGCAAACAGTTGGATTGAAAGCAACAGAGGGGTTACGGAAAGTGTCAGAATTGCCTTTGAGCGTAAAATCTACCGCTACTTCACTTTGGCTACTCTGGTGGCATTGATTCTCAATATTGTTGGTGCCTCTGACAACAGGAACGATCTCCGCATTGCTAGTAATGCCATCTTTGTTGCCCTTCTAGTCGTATTGCTTCTCGCCATCATCTACTACAACTTTACCTTGGAGATTCCTCACCACAGAGGAGAAAACAACAATACAACCAAGAGCGCTGGCATTTACTCTCACCCAAGTACTATCCCACGACTTTTGTTCATATGCACATTCCTGCTCTTGGTCTCGCAAGCCTACAAGTTGGCACAGTCCGTTGTACCAGTCGGTACAGTCGCTCTCACCAGTATTCCTTTGATCTACATTTTGGGCCCTACTCTCAATTTGATTGTCTTGATCATTCTTACCATCACTTGGGTTCCTGTCTTTTACAGCACCTTATGGGAGCGTAAAGTTGCCTTTGAGCGATCCCTGTCAGAATATTTGGAGCCGGGCCCAGGTGGTGATTACCAGATGGATCGAATGAATCAGCGAGTTTAAGCGCTAATAGCGTCCGGAGCATGCGACAGTCTTATGTAAAATAGCTATATCTAAAGTTCTCTACCTATGCTCTATCAATCCGTCCTGTACAATTATTCTTCAAACACCTTTCTATCAATGACGTACTCATAGAAAAATCACGAATTAAAATGATGCCATGGCATCTTAATATCCTAATGCTACAGTTGGACAACAGCTTGATACAAGTCAATACTGAATTAAAACTATTTATTAGAATGCCTCAGGTGATTGTTACCTGAAATAGGTATATAACCCAACTTGTTAGGCTCTTCTACTTCACTCGCAATGCAAAAAGCTGCTGGTGTAGCGCATTCCTTTTCCCGGCGTCTTACAGTAGCTGGAGTAGATTTTATTCATGCGATTGCCTTTAAAAGTGGGCATCACAATCCACATCCGCTTCAGTAAAATACGCTGGACGAAAGTTTCACGGTATGGATGCTTACTTCATCCACTACCATCCTATCTGAAAGCTTCGTTAGTAGGTGTGGAGAAAATATGGGTAATCATCAACTAAAATAATTTCTAGGTGGGGCTGGTTAGCGAGATGATTAAGAACAACTTAACACATTTGACAGGTCATACAATCGATTTCGATCAATGCATGAAATGAGGTTGGAAATGCTAACGGCTCCAATTTTTTCTGCAATTTTCAACCAGTTGGGTATGTGGTTCATTTCTCTACTTCAACTTCGGTGCCAGTCACTGAGAAAACATACAGGAGCGACGCATATAAGGCTACCTTGGGTATCTGAAATGTACTGCGACCAAAAGTATCATTTGGTGAAGTAAAAATGTGGTAAATCGCCGAGATTTCAGCACTGGAAAGCTATGCAGGCAACAGGTTTATCAGGTTGGTTTATTTCACACAGATATAGAATATCCTAGGTATGCATTAAATCATATTTTCACAGGTAATTCATATACATTGGCAAATAATCTTATGTTAGAAAGTGAGTTCATCGGCACACGCTATTTAACACCCAAGACGATATTCGCATCCGCCTTGAACTTGTACACATCTTGCTCGCCATATTTTTCAATAATGACGGCGCGTACATCTTTCTTAAAAGTATTAATCTGATCGTTGCTCAAGTCTTTCAAAAAAAAACTGCGAATACCAGGGTTGCGAGTCAGGCTTGCAATAAACTCGTCCAGGTTCTCTGCTTCTGTGGTCATTTCTCCGCTGCACACCACACCGCTGACTTTCTGAAACCCAGCTTCGTGTAATTGTTCTTTACAGAACTCCAAATCTGCCCAGCTGCGGACCCATGGTATTTCTTTAGGTTCTTCACCCTGCGTCTTGGCTTTGGCAATCCATAACGAACGTAGTAGTTCCTGTGATCCCCAAGTGGTGTAAACTGCCTTTCGACCCGGTACGAGGACACGATGGAACTGCGAGAGGGCCTTTGCGCCGTCTGGCATAAGCATGACGCCGAACACACAGAACACGGCATCGATGGATGCTTCAGACAGCGGGAGGTCCATGCCATCCATGACTTCAGCCTTGACATTCTTCCAGCCTAGTTTCTCCGCCTTACTGTTAACAATATCAACCATTCCTGAAGCATAGTCGGTGGATATCACAGAGACGGTGGGCGACAGTGTTTTAACAATAGCGGCTGCCACCACGCCGGTGCCACACGCGACATCGAGAATCTTTATGTCCGTCCGGGAATCCAACTGTGCGAATTCAACACTTTTCTCAGCATAATAAACCGTGCTCGCCTCCACGTAACGGAGGTAATCGTCAGAGGCTACTGACCAGGATTGAGGATTCATGGCGATGAGAAAAAAGTGAATGAGGCTCGGCGAACAATTTTGAGTACATGTTTCTCAATCATTTGCCTTTTAAGACAGTTGGCTGGTTTACCAGGACTGAATTCTCAACATTCTACTGAACAAACAGTTTCAGACTTTAACATCAGTAATTTGACTATTGGATTTTAATGATAGAGTCACAGTAAAAGGCAGCTTTAGGTATATACCAATAGGTATAGTTTACATATTATATTAACGGATTGTACAACAGATAGGAATTAGAAAAGGTACAAATGATGATGTATAGGATATGGATAGGCTTTCAATCGGACGATCAAGCGTTTTGTTCTGCCATCGGATACTCTGAAGCAGCAGCATCTTGGGCTTGACGCTGAGCAAGGAGTCGACGCCAGATGGTGTCGTGGAAAACGGGGCCCCAGCTAATAGCCAAGATGATGAGGATGATGAGATCAATAACAGGGCCAAAGATGTAGATCAAAGCAATGTTCTTGAGGGCAGGAGAGCCAACATTCACAGCATACTGAGCAAGCTTGAAAGCTTGAGCAATAAGTAGCAAAAATGTAGAGATAAACAGGAAAAACTGCACAGCATAGGGGTGGTGGAGTTTGGATGTAGGTGTGCTGGAAATCGGCATGGTTCCATCTTCCAAGCCATGGTGGTAGTAACGAATAATGATCAGGAGGAGTGCGACCAAAGCAACAAAGATGGCATTACCGGCGAGACGAAGCACATTCATATTGAGAGAGGAGCCAACAATGGTCAAAACCAAAGAGACAATAGTCAACATAATAAGCATCCGGAAAATACGGCTATCCCGTCCGGCTTCGCGTGGGTCGGAGCCGTTTCTCTTGGAAAGAACCCAGTTGTAGGTGATGGATAACAAACCAGTGAACAAGATGAAGGTGCCGATGGCGGTCAAAGCGTTGGTCGCAATATACAAGTTGACGAATTGTGTGATTTGAGCTTCGGTGGGCGTATCGCCCATACTGCTCAAAACGCTGTTACAGACAATCTTCAAAATGAACCCTACTGTCAATATCGCACAGAAAAGGATGATTCGAGCAATCGACCACACCAAGAATCCTCGAAACCGAACAGCATTGTATATCCAAGCGATCACCATGATGAAAAAGGCAGCGGCCATGACACCGGCTGCTGATGAGGGACCAAGAGGAATGAATCGATCGTTGGGATCATTCTCGAGGTAAGAGATGAGAGCGTCCATGAGGGAAGTAAGAGAAGTTTAATGATAGAAAAAGGGAAAAATAAGAAAAAAAGGAGATTCATTTATATAGCTTTGGGATTTCTCACTGCGCATTTTGCCTCCGTAGCAAATTACGGCGTTACATTTTCCTGATCTGTACCTGAAAATGCTGGTGACTCCGCCAAGAAATGACCGTGGACCTCTAAACGTGTGCAAGCAGCGCAGATCCATATGTTAAGTTGTCAACATAGTTATTACCTATATGGCTTTAAAAGTCTGCCTTAGAGGGTTGATAAACATTAGCGCAAGTCGACACGCAAGCGAAACAGGGTCGGAGCCAAGACATGTCTTCATTAAAGACGGCCATTGAAGAGCGCAGCATACATATTCCTCAACTTCCTCCTGCGCTGTTACTACGGTTGTGGCTTACTTGCTGCAGCATGCTGTGGTATGGGCCTATGTGGGTGCAAAGTGTTGTGTTCGGCAGGTTTACAGCAGGTCTGCTAGGCACAAGACTGCATGTCGTAAGTCACGGTATGGCAGTGTACAGTGGAAGAAACGTTTAATTTTAAAAAAAGATAACGTATAAAAATTCTTGTGGCTACAGGCAGACAGATCAACCATATTGGGACACTGCGCTAAGATCGCGAACTGCGTGAAAATGTTTTCCCCGCTAGGCCGATACTACAAACAAAAAAGAAACGTTGCCGCCCATAGCCGATGAGGCTGCAGCCTCTTGTGTTGCACGCAAGTGTGATCAATCTGATACCATTGTAAGTAGATAAAATTGTATTGATATGCTACGCTATAGCGATTATATGGAAAGAAAAAAAAATTAAGTTGGCTCAGGTTGCGGTCACTAGAGTAGGATGGAGAAACTTGTCCTAGGTCGGATTACGAAAATCGGTCAACAGCACTTTTCTACCGCGCTTTGTTGCGTTAGATTCTGTTCATCTTGAGGGCTCTGCTGGACTCCATGTTTCGGGCACTTCGGCGTCGGGATAGAATGAAAAGTAAAGCTCCAATAGAACCGGCCACCAGGGCAACTACCGCACCAATGAATCCAGCACCAACGGGAGAAACTCGATCAGAAGGACATGAAGTAGTCACCAAGTTTTGACATCCTCTAGAAAAGCTGTTGCCGCACTGAGAGCACCAGGCTGTCAGATTGTTCACCGATCGAGCACTAATGTTCTCCATAAATTGGTCCAATGGCATCCCCCCACTGTTCAGACCAAAAAGCCCGTAAGGCACCAATGCTGAACCTTGATCTGTACCGTTCTTGTATAGCATCCGAACCGTATAGTCTGAAAATTGAACCGACTCAGCTGCCTGAGTGGATACCTCGAATACCAAAGCAGATCCAAACTCTGTGATAGATTGGAATTCGGGGTTGCTGTCGGTTAGATTGTATAAGTCAAAGAAGGAGATGAACGTTTGAAAACCATCTGCGTAGTAAGTGAATTTAGGTGACTTGGTTGAGCTTGTGATGGTGGTGTTAATGTCGTTGTAGAGTTGGGAAGCAAACGTAGCGCCAGCAATGGTATTAATGCTATCGTAGTTACCCCCATAGGTGTTGTATTCATACCAATTAGCCAACGACTTGAGGTACAGGTAATTGTCAACACCGAGGGATTGCGCAAGTGTTGAATTATAGGTGTATTGATAATTGAGGTAGTCATAAATAGAGTACACATTGGCCAGACTACTTGGCCGACCGCCGAGGAGCGGAGCCAAATTGGTAAAAAATGACTGTGTTTCCGTTACCTTGTCCTGCCACGTCTGGCTTTTCTGGAAGCTGGCAAACCCGTTTTTCATTGCTGTACAATCCACCCAACCATCCAGAACAATGTCGCTGCTGTCAGGCATTGTGTTTATCGGGATATACTGATAGCCTCCTAAGGGTGGATAGTAAGCTGTACCATTTGCTAGCGTGGAATTCATGGAGGGATCAGTGGAGGTCGCAGTTGGAGGGTACACGCCTTGAAGGAATGCGGTGGCCGAGGCGAGAATCACCTCATTATCTGACGCTAACGTCGTCACCTGCGACATGGTGTAGATGGATGAAATGTTCTTGATCATGGTGGTAGATGCTGCGTCAAAGTAGACAGAGTGAATGAATTGCCCTTGATTGTAGAGCATGGTTTTCCCAAGGGGTGTGAGTTCATCTGCAGCTTCAGTAAAGTTCCATGGATTGCCATAATTTGCTGTACGGTCGCCATGTCGAGTCAAGACAAACACAGCAACGACTTGAGATGGGGTAGTCATATGGATGTGAAACGCGGAAGAGGAAAAAGATACCGAGGGGAGGTACAAAACATGACTCGATTATAATAATCAGATATGAGCAGTCTCAAATGTCGGAGCCGTTACTTGAGCTGCGATAGGTTTAGACTCATTCATCGCTATGTCGGTGAAGATGATCTTGAATTGACAGATAGGTCAGGGTCTGTTGACTAATGGTTGACAGAAAGCGCTATTGATGATATACCTCATTCATGAAATGATGGGGGTATTGATTCATGTATATTTAAAGGCTATAAAGTTGATCCGGCAGGATCAGATAACGCCAAATTTCGAGACTGCTTTGGTTTGGTTCTTCCGAGGGTATCCAAACACAGGTACAGTATGGTTGTTAATGTTAATCTATTTTACAAACAAAAGCGCACTGGAGAATAAACTTTAATATGCGGCGGTGCCGATGTTATTCCTTTGAAGTTTTGAGTACACGCACGTACCTTATTGTTACTAGCGCTCATAGGACCCCCTGATAACGGGTTCTGCCACCGATGGATGCAAAGTAATCTCGGGTGGTATGATATATAGACGAATGGCTGGTGCATTTGAAGCTATATGAACCGCTAATGTGATTGCAGAATTTATAATTGCATTGAATTTTGTTTGGATGTGTGGACGTCCAATGAGGGAGAGTGCAGTGGAAAATGCTAGTGACAGCTCCAGCCGTAGGAATAAATTTGGCTGAGAGCTGAACCCTTAGGAAAGGGGTTCATGTTGTAGCGTCGTCACGGTATACCACCGCATTCCATATCAGTCGGTATCATTATGCGCCAAACAGTAAATTTTATGTCAGAGATAACATGGCTGGCTCGACCATTACGTCGAAGGATGACTGACGTCTGGAACCAAGAATGCACTAGTGTGAAAGTGTAGATACAAACGTCTTGCCCTCGTCACTTGCAAGATGGTCCACGCCGAAAGCCGACTTACTCAATAGGAACAATTTTCCGTTCGACCTCCTATTTACACATAGACCGTAATGGTAGAATCATTGGCTCCGAAAATGGGATACGCCATTTTATCAAAAGGCACCTTGCCATAAAGTTACACATTGGCCTCTCGTCGGGAAGACCGAGCAAGCGTTTATAGCCTATTGAAGCGATGAGCCCAGCAGCTCCGCTTCGTGTGAGCAATGAGACAATGTTATTGTTATAAATTTCCATACCTACAATAGTGAGTATTCCCTTTTCATCAAAGCATGGCGCTCGTGTTCTTGTATGATCACGACTATCATATACGTTGCTAAGAACATGGCTTCGTGGGAGAAATGGAGCGCAGAGTTCGGACACCAAAACAAGTATCCTATTTTGCTCCATCGCTGATGAAGAAAATGATCATCTCAGGGAAATTTTAGCTTGTCGGTCAAGACATCTCGGTCATATCGTATTTCATAGCGACTGTGACACTGTTTGGCGTGCAGTGCACACAGAGGACACAAAATTTTATATATATTACATGGTGCGAACAACATGTATTCTATGCTGCAAATCTCGTGTAGCTTTTTTTCCCAATACTGGTGTGTATGCAACGTCGCTTTCTGATGCCTTGCGCTGGGGGTGGCGCATCAGATGGGAAGATTAGATAAGTTGGAATAGATCGTTTGCCCAGACACCATTACTTTTTAGGATCTTGAAAAGTGGAGTTGCTGAGTTGCCATTTGTACAACGGATGAAGCTCACCTGGGACATAGTTCTCGTGCTGGAAGATGAGTTCCATTCTCAGGCTCAGATTACATGATATGAGTCGGGAAATGGAGGATGCCATGAGCAGTCGCTGCTCTATGATTGAAAAGCCTTTCAGAGGAATTCAAAATGGACTTTCATTTCACGTCTGTAATACGACATACCTTTGAAAGCTGAACACATTTCATTTGATCATAAGTCACGCCACAGTCTTACAACAGGGCTTTGTAAGACGTTGATATAGCAGCATGGACCCAAAAAAAAAGCATATAAAGGCAACTGATCTCGGGATGACGATTTTGTTCAAGATTTGCGATGCGTATTCTGTGCGCTGTCGCTCTATTCGTCTCACTATCATGCGTCAAGGCTGTATCTTTTCAATCACCACAAGCGCAATCACAGCTCACACCAGGCACGTCCTTCCAAGTCGTATGGGGTTGGGATAGTCCACCGAGAGCCGACGATGGTGCGCTTGATATTTATCTTGTCAGAGATTCTGCAGCGACGTCCGTAGTTTCGCAGTTAGTGACCGGAGCACTAATCTTATATTCAGCAACATCCGCCACCATCCCTACTGGTACCCCGGCTGGCCAATACTACCTGCAATTAAGCGTGACCAGCGGTACGGAAAAGAGTGCTATCGGTGGACCGTTCAACGTCGCCACCGGTCCTACCGTCGTCGCCAGTAACAGTACAATCACCACGGTTACAGTAGATGGTGCGACTGTCACCACCTATGTCGTTCCAACCGTGAGTCCACAATCTGATACCGCAGCACCAAGCACACAACAGGGTCTTGCCGGCGGTGCGACTGCAGGCATCATTATTGGAGCTTTGATTGCATTTGTAAGTTTTGAACAAATTTACGCAAGTCGAAGTAATTTGAACGAGCACCGGGAATCATTGTGGGCTCATGCTTTTTTATTATGCTAGGGAGCTATCATGGCCACTTGGTTCGTATGGTACAGAAGACGTCAACAAACCATTCATCGAGAAATGGCAATGAACAAACCTTTACCTGGTTTACGACATCCTTCACAAGATCCTCACCATTTCACTGAATACAACCATTACGGGACTGACCACCCACTGCATTCATCCGTCATCCCATACGGACGCAACAACGGTGTATCTCCGCTCTCCGAATATCCGGTCAGTGTAGGCAACCAGACCATGCCATCAAGTGATACACAATCCCACTACCAACGGCACCTTGTGTCCATCCCAAGTGTAAGTAATCAGAATTCGCACACAGGAAGCGGCGCTTCCACCGTGCGGCAATACCGTTCCTCCCTTGCTGCTGGGTCGTTTGGACCAGCCACACACTCGTCAGGAAGCTCAACCGCTTCCCCACCACGATCCACCGACACCGCCATCTATCGTCCTGTCGTTGAGCAAGTCACGTATTCTCCTCCACATACTCCCAGCTCGCCTGTATTATCACCTTCCCCACCTCCTAAATAATTGTACACATCTTTGTGCCGCGGCAGTTACGACAGTCGATGAGTTCGTACTGACTTTCGCAGCATTCGTAAATACCGAACATCCATCCCAATTTAGAACGAAAGACATTTGATGATAAAACATTGTATTTCATTGGCCTTGAGCAATAGCAATAAAAAAAAATCTTGCAAAGGTGATGCAATTGCGGTCCGCATCGACTAAAATGCATAGCATTGAAAGCAAGCTTGTTTGACACAGGAAGTCAAATTGATTCACTGGCTGCCGGAGAGCAGAGCATTGGAAAGGATCGATACATGCTTGTTCGAGTTTGTGCCGGCAAATAAGATTTATATGGGTATAGAGCTTTTCTTCGCCCCCACCGCCTTCGGGATCAAGGTTCCATACGGGTACAAAGGCGCAATAGGATGAGATGTAAACATTCTTTCTTTCTTCTTAATTTCGCTTCATCCAACGTTAATTTCATAATGTTTATTTTACATTTGATGTCATTTTCATCCTAATTCAATGGACTGCCTTTCACTCGTCGCTTCCTGCCATTTTCGTTCCTTCTCAGTGTGCGTTTCCGCCATTTCGTACAACTTTCCAAATCAGGTGGCACCCATCGTTGGTGTGCACGCAGTGAGCAAAGGGAGAGCAAGCCAGTTGGATGCTTAGCAAAGTGAATATCAAAGCCCATAAGAATTTTATTTATTGTATCATATCTTCTTTTTTTTATAATAAAAGAAACTGAGGCATACCATACGGCTGAGGAAAATATACATAACCAGTCATCATAGAAAAGTTTTGAGGTACGGTTGGCTTTTATTTTTTGCTGCAGGTGCCACAGTAGGTGTGAGTGCCTTTGGGACAGGTACCTTTGCATCCCTTTCTGTTGTTATCGTAGCAAAGACCATTGCACTTCTTTGAACCAGAATAGTAGTAGTACCATCCGCAGGGGCAGTAGTAGTGGCATCTGGTCAAATACCAGGTGGAACCACAGGTTTTGCTGGTGGTTGCGTCGTTATGGTCATCGGTAGGGGTCAGGTTTTGGCCTTGCAACGTTGCGACATCATCGAAGTGGTCGGCAAGCTCAAAGGTAGAGATGTCGGGACTAACATCTTGAGCCAAGACGGACGCAACTGAAGCAAGAGCCAAAGCGGAGGCAACGATAGAGAAACGCATAGTGAATTGTTGACAGACAGAAAGAAAAAAAAGCCTGAGTATAACATGATTACAATGGCATGGTCGTATATTTGTATACCAACTGCGCAGCTGTATAAGATCAGGACCGCCGTAGCACAAAGACTGATTTTCAAGGTAGGTGTTGAGGCTGAGCTCAATCTGGTACCTCAACCAGGAATAGCCCTTGGGTAACAAGAGTGGTGGCTTGACGTGAAAGGTAGTTGGTGATAAAGGCACCTTGAACTGGGAGGGTCAAGGATCAACATGGCATCCGCTAGAACATTATACTACTATAGAAGAAAACGAAATTAAAGTTTTCAGGGGAAGTGAGTACTTGGGTTATGCTCGCATTGAGATAATTGCTTTCGGAAAGTAAAACGTGAAGTACGAGACCAGGTAGAGATGAGTGACAGACGTATATTGATTTTACAGAAGTATAGGTATTGGAGCATCTATAGAACCCCAGTAGACGTTGCAACTGATTAACCTCTTATATTCAAAGTATTCATTGCGTAGGCTTAGTGCTATGGAAGGTGGGATGGGAAGATCAACAGAAAATGTCCACAAGCGCTAGCCTAACTGCAAACGAATGAAAGGCACTAGCTGCTGCTCTAACAGGAGTGGACTTGCTGCAGCGCGAATGAGTCATCGTTATCAAATAAAATTCTCGATCTCAGTTTGAAATAGAGTGAATTCTTTCGGCTTGCCCCACTGTAATGTTTAATTTAGGACGTTACCAGCCGGTAGTTCATGCGAGGTAACCAAGTCGGAGCACCAAGCGGCGATAATGCGACACACTTTACTGGCACTCGAGGCAACTGCAAGTGAGAACATAAGATACTGACATTGCACCATGTTGGGTTGAGCACATTTCAAGAATGTTCAACATTTTGCTTCATTTCAGGCTACCGTTCGAGAACTAGTTATTTTGAGAGTCCACCCGTCAGGTACAAATCAGCAGTGTTGCAAGCACACTATTTTGTACATGTGGCTAAGGCAAATTTTTTTTTATTTAATTCTTTTATTTCGCCAAACAGTCATTCAATTTCATGAGCTTTGTTGACTGGAAAGCAAAATAGTTGCTGGGAAGGAGACGTTGATGTTTTTTCTGTAATGGCTTGTATTTGGCCACATCGCTGCTTTTCTTTGATGACTTGTGTTTGGCCATCTCACTGCTTCCATATGGTATTCGAAAGCGAAACAAGACGTGGCTGATGCTTTTGGTTTATGTCATTTCCTTGCTTGCATAAGCTTCTTTCCGCATGTTAACCCACGATTATATTTTCCCTTAAGAGACATTGTAAAACGTCTGCCGTACATTTGGATATCTGAGGCTGGCATTTGAAACAACCAAGTAAGTTCCCTGTTGAAAATGCAAGGTAAAGATGGATAAAACGATACTTTAGATGGCAGCACGATTTATAAATTGCAGTGAAAGCATTACAGTACTCGCTCAGTTTCGATATCCTATGGTTGCTACCCCTCGGTTTGCAAATACCGGGGATTGCGCAGCATGTTGAAGCTCAGACGTGGCTGATGCTGGCCAAACCATGTTCCTGGTTGCCAGCAGATGCATCCTTGATTGTCTCATCTCAAAGGGCTGATTATAGACGTCAACACTCACATAAATTAAATGACTGTTATTTTTAATATTTCGTTACTAATCTCTTCCCTAAATTTACTGGTCGAACCATGACCATCACCAATTCTCATTTTTTGATGGCTCCGGACTCTTCCAGAAGCGCCAAAGTCTATGCCGGTCAATTCAAAGACGAGCGATCCGAGCTTCAATAGCAGCCACTCACTTTTCACATTGAGGAGCGAAGTATCAGTTTGTGCGCGCATCGCCAATTCATGGTGAACGTGTCCTACTCTCTGGCAATATGGAAAAGTTGATCAAAGCCGGCGCCCAGGTAGAAGGCTTCTACAAATCGGTTCAAGTGAAGGCGGACGGTATGTTCAAAGCCGCATGAGCATTTATTGGATATTGAGGGAAAAGAGTACGTTTAAAATGTGGAGTTCTGGGTTGCAGCTTGGAAACCGCTTGATGCTACCAAAACCACTATTGCGAGCTGTGATTGTAAAAGCTGAGAAGAACTACATCGAAGGTCAATCCATACATTTATTACAGAGTCACTTTTAGGATATGGCCCAAAAATGCCTTCAAAATCAAATTCAAGAGCAGCGAGAAAGCAAAGTGTCAACTGGAGACCATCTTCATAGCGTTCACCACTTTTTCATTTTGGTAAAACGTACGACAAAAAATTAGGTGGCTTTCTTTCTCCAAGTTAAATTGACTTTTTGGATTCTCCTTTCAAGTTAAATTCATCTCCCCTAGGTGGCTGTTTCAAAAATTTTGCACGAACGTTCATAAATACAGGGTGGTCTCCCCTCCACAAAAGGATTAGAGGTATCCACTAGTGACATCTACTTGCTATGCTACGCACCGGCTTGGTGATGACCACCAGCGCGTTGCCGCGTATGTTACCAACCATTTATCACAGCCACAAACATATCATACATATGGCATCAGAATATGTTTATTATAATGTTCACGGTGAGGTTGCTTCAGCAGGTTAAGTGGTTGCATTTGGCACAACTATCGTGGACGCCGTAGTCGCATGCCCGTCCACCGTTTTGACACTCATATAGGCGGCCTTCTTTGCAGTTATATCGACCATCGCCACAGAATAGACCATCAACAACACCTTGGCAGCTGCAGCTACTAATTGAACATTGTCGTTTTTCAAGGTTGCAGGAGACTGAGCTCATGAGCGAAAAGACACAGAGTGCGAGGACCAGCAATTTCATTGAGGAGAGCATAGCTTGAAGACGTATGTGCAGCAAGGGCGAAAGAGATAAAAGAAAGTCAAGTGTTTCGTTCTAAATACAGTGCTTATTATGCTTTTAAACTCGTTATGTTGTTCTCTTGCTTGGAGCGGACAATAATTTTAAAGCCTACTTTATGGATGGTATGTGAATGAGTTGGGTGAGCGTCACAGACATCGCTGGATAATGAGAACATTCCAAACAATAAAAAGTAAATTACTTTTTTTTTTTTTTGGTTCTACAAGCTGATCCCTTGCGTACCTACTTGCAAAAGAGAGACAGGGAAAGGTAGAGCATACATGGTAGTTCTATGAAACCTGTTTGGAAACGACCCCATTTGAAGTCTATTTAAGTTTACGCTATGCAAAGTTTTCCATTTGAGTTTGCCTTTTGTACAATTCTTGACGGGGGGGATAGAGTTTCACTAAAGGACCCTTTAGTGAGGATAGATGTTATATTTGATTGTTCTCAATAGCAATGTAGGCTTGACGATGTTGTATTATTAAATTGTCAAAGACCGCTTCTGCTGACACAAAAGAACTGCAACCGTACTATCCAATTCTCAAGACGTTGAATGCTCCAATGCACTTCAGTCGCCAAGACCAAAACATACTCTAAAAATGATCTATCATAGGATGGAAATAACAATATGACACCATAGGGATGGTGTCATGTTACGTTGTCTTGCCTATGTACGGCTTGCATCCTGAAGACGCGCAGGGTCTGCTCGCATTGATGTAGAATTGGTGAAATTCAAAGCGAACCTCGATCGGTCCGATTCACAATACATTATCGTACCCGGCTGGCGTGTACACTAGCAACACCCATTGTTGCAAATGATGCCACCTCGGAACGCCGCGCACTCGAAGAGCTTTCTAATGAATCTCCATTCTTTCCGCTGTTTATATTACATTCAGTTCCCCAAAGCCTTTTGAATAATGGACGAAATGCAATTTATTGTAGTGTAAATTTTCGCACATGGAATGAGATGGAGCATGATAGAATCTATTAGTGGTGTTGTACACGTTATTTTCAAAATTCAAGCGTATGATTTTTGAAACATGATATATATGAAAAATAAAATGTGTGATGGGATTTATCGCTTTTGCTTGCGATTGATATATACGAACAGCACGAAGACACTGACGTTGAAAACCCAGTAGGCCCACATCAATCCATAGTTTCTCCAACGGTGAGCAATGGTCCATTCAAAGCCACTCAAGTATTCTTCACCTGATGAGTACTGACAGTATTGACACAGGTCAGTGGCATTAGGGTCCTTGAGATAGCCAGTACCGGCCGAGAGATATGCTTGGGAGTATTGTCCACAAGTTTGGCCAGAGGGTGGCGAGTATGAGATCCAATCGGAATCAATGCACTGTACTTGCATGTTATTGAACACAGTGGTAATGAAACCTTCCAAGAAATAATGGTACGGATCCAAGGGGTACATCCATACTCTCCAGAAGTACACCATGGCAGCTGCAGGTGACAACAAACCAGCGAACAAGAAAAGGAACGTGTTTGGAATGGGAGTGATAATGGATGCTTGAGCCATACTTTCCAACATGGCAGCGATAGCCAAACCAAATGAAATGGAGAACATGAGGAAAATGACAAGGAGCAAATACAAATAGAAACCATCAAGATGAGTGGTTTCCAAACCAGCAGTCCAGTAAAGGGGAAGGAAACCAACGGCACCAGCGACACACATATAAGGAATTTCGACCAAGATCATAGCCAAAGCAAAAGCAGCGAAACCATAGTATTTGGAAGCAAAATCACGACGGAAGAAGAGACGTTGCATCATGAACTGAGGTTGGATGGAGAAGACGAGAGTAAGACCCATGATAATGATTTGGAAAACAACAAGAGTGCGAAGTTGGAGTTGACTGGTGGTAGGTTGAAGCTTCCAGAAAGTGAAACCGTTCAAGATACCAATGAAGAAAGCTTGCCAGATACGACCAATGTTGAAGTAAGGATCTCTCCACCAGATGAGGTTCATGCGCTTGTAAACTTCCTTAAGTTGATAGGCAGTGGTAGTAGCGAATTCACGAGCTTCGGTGTCCACAGGGTGTTTTCCAGCATCAGCATTAAGGGTTTCAAGCTCAGCCTTGATGGCACGAGCTTCCTTGCTGTTGCGCCAGACGTCGGTCCAATCTTGCTTGGACTTTCCGTTAATACCAGCACCAATGACTTCCAAGATGTATTCAGCAGGATTCTCAGATTGGTCGCAGTGACGAGCACCGTTACCTTCAAAGTATTCGTTCATGATAGCCGAGTTCTCACCGATGTCTCCGAAATAGGCGACCTTACCACCACGAGCCAAAAGCAACAAACGATCGAAATGTTCGAAAAGAATGGAGGAAGGTTGATGGATGGTACAGACCAGAGCCATACCAGCGTCGGCCAATTTACGGATAAACTTGATAATGTTGTAAGAGGATTGAGAATCCAAACCGGAAGTAGGTTCATCCAAGAAAAGAATATGAGGCTTGGCGACCAATTCCATACCAATGGTAAGACGCTTGCGTTCTTCAACAGAGATACCTTGACCAGCTTCGAGGATACCAATAAGAGCATCACCCAAATCTTGCATTTCCATCATCTTCAACACAGTTTCGACATATTCATACTTTTCTTCCAGAGGAACCTCTTGAGGTTGGCGCATCTTGGCAGAGAAACGAAGAGCTTCACGGACGGTCAAATTGGGATTATGCACATCCATTTGTTCAACATAACCAGTGATACGTTCGAAATCAGCAGCGAGAGCCTTTCCGTTCAAGAAAATTTCACCATCAATGGTACCCATAGTCTTACGCTTGGCCAAGACATCCAACAAGGTGGTTTTACCAGCACCCGAAGAACCCATCAAAGCAGTCATTTGACCAGGCTTGATCCAACCTTCACAGTCGTTCAAAAGTTGAAGTTGAATCTTTCCAACAGGGACATGGTAATTGACGTGGTTCCAAGTAAAGATACCAGCCTCAGCAGCAAAGTTATCACCCATCTTGTCATAAGCATCCTGAGCATCTCTGAGACGGATCAATTCTTCTTCGTCAGTGTGCTTGGGGGCCTTTCCGGCCTTGTAAACCTTCTTGACGACACCTCCAGTGACCCAGGTGATCTTCTCCATAGCAATCATGTTACAGCAGATAAAGAAAAGCCAGAAGAGGAACACAGCAATGATATCAATGGACATTTGAGAAGTCAAATATCCATAAGAAACATCCAGGAAACTATCACCAACCACAAACAATTCACCAGGATTAGCACCAACAATGGTACAGGCTTGATGAGCAGGATCAGTGTAAGTAGGGCCATAGGGAACAAGACCAGCAGCACCTTCACAAGGGAAGGTCAATCCGCGCATTTCGTTGGTGAACAAAGCTTTGAAGGCATAAGCATAGGGATCGATCCAGTAAATCCAAGACAACCATGGGTGCATATTCTTATAAGGAATAGAGAAACCACAGTACGTGATGAGAGTAATCAAGATGATACCAGTCAGCTGGAAGGCAACGTAAATGGAAGGACTGATGTTACCGAGCAATCTGTAAAGGGCAAATTGTCATGTTAGGATTTGACGGCAGTCGTTTTTGAAATACAAAAACCGAAAGGATAACTTACCGGAAAAGATCGGTGGTACACAAAGTAGTCAACACGTTCACGATCAAGAAGACGAAGAACTTATCAGCTCTAGCATCAAAGCCCATCATGAAGTAAACAATGATGGTATACATGAAGCATTGGACAAAGATGATAGGGATATCGGTAATGACACGAGCAATATGGAAAGCGGAGGGATGATACATTGCATACGACTTGTGCTTTTGGAGAGTCATACGACCACCCAAGACGTTAGGCAATTCAGCTTGAGACAAGAAAGCGTTGAACAGAAGTGACGAGAGAAGAGCACCACCTCTTTGGAAAGCACCAGTAGAGGTAAGAGACATTTGGTAGAAGACAGAAGCATAGATGAAAGCTTGAATAAGAACAGAAGCGTAACGTTCATAGATAGCATGCTTATCACCCCACAGGATTTGGAATTGACGAAGAGTCAAAGCCTTGACCTGTTCGTAGAAGTTGACGGAGTACACGGACTTGCCAGGGACACCCTTTTGCTTGATTTCTCTGACGTATTCCTTGAATTCAGCAGCAGGTTGTTCCTTTTCAATACGAGCTTCGTAGGCAGCAATGGCATCTTGAAGATTCTTGTAATCTTGAGATTGCAAAAAGTAAGCTTCCATTTGTTCTGGCGTTTCAGGGACCTTGCCCTCAAAACCTTCAGCTACAATACGCTCGTTGGGATTGGTAATACCAGTCAGGAAATCAGGCGTACTCTTGCGGGGTTCGCAGGTATAACCCATTTCCATGAAGTAAGCCTTTGCACGGTTGGCAGGACCAAAGAAAATGCAACGACCAAGGTACATCAGCATAACCTTATCATAAAGGTTATAGATGCTGTCGGATGCTTGGTATAAAGTAGCGATGGTGGTCTTGTTCAAAGCATCGCATTGAATACGAAGAGACTTGGAATAATCAAGCGCACTGGCGGCGTCCAAACCTCGAGTAGGACAATCCCAAGCAGCGACGGCGCTACTGGCTGTCATAGCCTCCGAGATCGTCATACGCTTACGTTCACCACCGGACAGACCACGAACGAAAGCATTACCAACAACGGTATTTTGTTGCTTCTTAAGACCGAAAATGGTCAAAAGGGTATTCATAAAGTCATTTTGGAAATCCTTGCGAGATACGCCAGGAAGACGCTGGGCAGGGGTCTTCATTTTCAAGGCAAAGCCAAGCGTTTCCTTAACAGTCAATTCGGGATAATGCGCATCTTCCTCCATGCAGTAGATTGCTTCACCGAGATATTTGCCGAATTCTTGTGCAGGAATACCTCCATAATACACATCGCCCGTGATGTTCAAAAATCCTTTTCTGGAATTAGCGAGAACACGCAGCAAACTGGAACAACCAGCACCGGGACGACCCAGGACGAGAAGCATTTCACCATCTTCAACAAAACCAGTGACATCATGTACGATGTCGAAGGCAGTACCTCTTTGGCGCTTGGCCCATCGTAGAGGGTTGAGCATTTTGGCGAGGCCAATGAAAGGGCTCATCAAATTGAGAATAGTAGATGCATCGGCACCTTCGCCGATAATACTAAGATTTTTGAACACAACGCCCATCTTATGGTGACGGTGGCCATTGGAATCAGCAGCACGAACACCAGATTCCAAATAATCTTTGAAATCAAACGGTTGTTCTTCTTGAGCATCGCCTTTCTCTTCATCGATGCCTCCTGACTTTCTTGTGGATCGACGAGACATGGTGCGAGTTGGTTTCAGAGAATGCTCTGAAGCGGCGTGCGAAATACGTCGTTCAAGATCGCGGAACAATTCAACATTTTTATCAACGTCGATACCATCCTCTGAGCTGGTGTCGATAACGGTGCTATCAGCTGAGGGTGCAATGTTGCGTTTCATGTCGGATATTTCATCCGTATTATTATTAGCTAGGCTGTTTGGGCCAAGGTGTGAACCCTCGGCCATGTCATCAACACGCTCTATGGTTGGCATGTTGACAATCTATAGTGTGGGGTATGATGATTAATTTAGGATATTGTAAAGCTGAAAAATAACGAGGATAATTACGTATTAGCGTCTATGGAGGGATCCTTTATATATTGGATTTGCCAAGAGCTTGAAACAATGGAAGTTGAAGAAAGAGAAACCTAGAAAATATTTTATATCAGCCGTAATATATGGCCGCTCGGTCAAGCGGCTAATAGCGAGTTTCAAACGCCGCACTCGGATCATCTAAATTCCTAAGAAAAACATTGGCTGCCTGCCTTTTGGTAGCAGAAGGTTTCGACTGCGGTCCATCGGAGTCAATTCCCAAAAAATGCGCTGCCCCCTAAAGTGAAGGCAACTATTCACCCAAAACATGCTTTGCCCGCAGCACCGACAAAGCTTCGGCGAAATGGCAGAAGAATGGTTTGGACATCGTCACGCCACGTAGGCTACGGTCTACTTCGCCACATTGCATAATTTCATAACCACCCTAAAGCAGCATGTAACAATCAGGTAATTTCCCATTCTGGCGTCAAATAACCGATAATGTCGGACAAAGGGCGAACAGAATTGCCACAAGTTTTGAAATTCAGCATCCATAAAGTGGTGAAGGAGTTGGTGCGGTGGTGAAGCCTTTCAAATTAACGATTTATTTGCATCGATATGCAGGGCTTACTAGATCTGTTCGGGGTATTGCCAATCGGATGAAAGGGGAGATGATGCACGTAAGCGGCAAAATTTTCCCCGTGTGCCGGATCAGGAAGGATGGTCCACGCACCTGGCGATCCTCTAAAGCTGACAAATAGAGCTTGTCTTCGGGCCCGTCAACTCCGTAATAGCTTAATGGTAGGCCCGCAAATCCGAACAACGTCGTGTCTTATCGCCACTTTATCACCGTATCTTTTTGTTGTGAAAAGACTGCAACCGATTAACCAAAGATTTTGACAGTTTTCACCTCGCGTGGTAAACGCTATTCACCAGAATGGGATTCAACCAATCCGCAGTCGGGTCGGTACAAATCCAAGAAAGGTGAAAAATTGCGGTAGTACACTTTTGTGTACAGCCCTTGCTTGAAGGAGAAAAGCAAAGCATTGAAATTATGTATGAGGCATTGGAAACGCAGGTGGATGTTTAAAGAAAGGTGCAAAAGTAATAATGCTGAAACATAACATAACATTGACTGACATGATGTTTGTTTGATGTCAAATGCATCTTTCATGTAGACACTAAATATTTCGGGTATCAATAATGTACATGCGCAAGTGGAAACGGGATTAGAGTACTTCCATATTATTAGAGCTTTGTCTGTTTGATTTAATAAAAATTTATAGGATGACAACAGGTTACCGTTAGCCAAAGTACGATAATTGAATCATAAACATCCCATTTCGTTTATGATGTTGTGGAAATTCTTTTTTTTTTTTACCAGCATATGTAACGCATCAAACACTCCTTGGCGTAAAATCTTCAGCTGGATGTCCCTTATTTTTTTGGTCTTCATGGCATAAATATTTCAACTGGCTGTCCCTTATTTTTTTTTAAGACCGTTATTTTCTCAGACATTTTCTGATACAGTTCAATCTCATTTATGCTTCTTTTCAAGCGGCACATTAATCCGATGCAGAGCTAGCTTAACATTTTTAAACTGATCTCTTTCCAAGGCGGCCTCCCCAGCATGCTGCCTTTGCAACCGTAGACCTCATCCCAACATACAGCTTCTTAAAATAAATAATCGCCACACCAACAGCAAAAATAAATAAATGGATAAAGAAATAACATATTTATTGTAAATATGATTTTTTTTTTTAACCAAATGACTTGTCTTACTTTCTGTTTCGATCGATGAATTGCCAGGATCGGTACAGGGCGTGAACCAGGGATTGAGTCAAACGCATTTATATAAACCTGACTCAACTTGAGTTCACGGAAAACCCCGAAATTACATAGATTGATCTACTGTGAATACCTGATATGTCAAAAATTGCCATTGAAAAAGTCTTTTGTTCCTGACAACAATGAAACATTAAGGTCATATTCATCTGCCGAAAGATATCTCAGCAGTGAGAGCGGAGTTGGATTCGGATAACGGCGCCCGAGACAAGGGTTGAAGGCTAAGGCATTTTGGGACAACAGTGCATCGCAAAAAACGGTGAGTACACCATAACGTTACATGGTATGCATCAAACACCTCGATACAAGAAATGAAATTGACAAAGCCGACTGCCTTAGTAACACAAGATTTGAAGCGGCTTCCATGCCATGTTCTTGCGTGCTCCATTCTGACACAGAACGTCTCAGCAATATGATACCATGAATCTCCCATTATCATACACACTATGACATTATAATCACCATCTAAAAAAATAGTGCGGTGGTTAACTTAAATCACCGTTTCAGTTCATTGGGGACATCAGCTGAAAGTATGTTGCTGTTGCATGACCAATGGCGCAGAAAAGTTTTTGGCCGAACTTGGGAGTTCAGTGCAGAATGAGCTTAAACCATTACCCCACAACACGACCGGGTACGACACAGGCGTGGGTTTGCATTGACTGTGGGGGAAACTGTGGAAGCTGAGCGCATAACAGGACCGGCATTGTGCATTGAGTATCTTCCATATGATAGTTCGGCCGATCTCATCATCTAACGGGGGAGTCGATGGGTTGACTTTTCCCTCTCATCCCTTCCCACGGTGACTTCTGGAAAGAATAGGTTTGGGGGGAGGGAAAACGGGTCAAAGTAAGAAGACTTTGGATGGCTATGCTGGGAAAAAAATAAGTTGCCCATTCCTTTGGGCGTCAAACGAGATAGAACACCGGTGAAGAAATGGCCGACTCAGTTCAGCGTGATGACCGAGTGCTGGTCGGCCGGCCAGTGGGAAAATACATTTCAAAACTCCGGTCAGCTGAAAGTGGCCGGCATCTACATTGCAACGGCGACAGTAAGCCCTTTGGAGCTATAGCCTGAAAACAATCATATGAAGGTTTATTTGAATACGAACGCATGAATTGCAACGCGCGTAGTATATATAAATGTGAGGTACTGCACAGATAAATTGGAAGTGTAGTTACACTTTTCAACACTTATAAATTTTCTCGTCCAGCCAAAGAATAAACCTAGCATAGCCTAGCCGCTCAACTCAGTCACCCCCACATATTTGCAATGGCTTGACAGTTCAACAAAATGTATGCTCGCCCGCATCAGCAAAAGCAGGCAATGCAATGTGCGACATGTCTTGAGGCACAAGTTATTATTTTTGTTTCTACAATTGCTTTCCTCTATGGGTGTTAGCTCATTCAAGGGACCAAGTTTAACGCGCGTGCTGCATTGCCATAGAAATGTCAGGCGAGCCTTTGAATGTCAGCATACGCACACAAGCTTTAAATGGGTCAGTGTCCGGTTGAGCGGCCATTAGGGCGTTAGGTTGTTTTTTGGTTTTTTTTTTTTCTTTTTTCAAAACTTATATCTACAATCACTCACGTCGACTTTAGCCATTGGTTAACCTATAACTAGACTTACACAAGCAATGCGTGACTGAAGGCAACGGAGTGACTGGCGTTAATCAAGCACTACACTACACTACATCCAGTGTGATTATCACAAGTGTAACACTCCGTTTGTGAAATTAGGTATTTGTGTTCGTAACGCACATTGGCCGATCTAGGTTTACTCAGACGCATCCTTGAACTTGGATCAAGAGGTGCTCACGCTAACGACAAAATTTAGTGGTGAACAAGGTCGAAAGATAACGATATACTATGTGACGAATGTTTATCGCTAAACGCCATATCTCGTCCCTACAAGATAAAGCCATAACGTCCATGTCCCAAACCTGCTCTTCGCCACGAGCCCCGAAAAGCAGAAGGCTGTAATAGTATAATGAACGGCATTTATCCATTAAGAATTTTATTTTTCCTTTGTAGCAAATATCTAGATCATGACTGAGCAACTCTCGGTATGTGAACTAAATCTAGATCAAGAAAAAAATGAAGCAGTATGCCTTTCACCACGCTGGCAGACAACAACAAAACGCACAACCCTCCTCGATACGTCAATGTCCGCATGGGTCGAGGTCGCCACAATTTCATATAAGGCAAGTCGTTTGACTGGGGACCACCATGCCTAGCCGTTACAGACGTAACTATTCTCTAGGTGTTCGCATGTGGCTGTAAAGGATTACTGTTGGATTGGAATGCCGCTTGAATGTTTTTTTTTTTTTTACCACAAGAAGAATATAATGGTGCAAGGGCATCATGTGGTCATGGCCTGGTTGTGCAAGAAGCCATACCAGATGTGTACGGAAACTTTAAAATCTCAACTTGCAGAAACAATAGTAACCGAATGGCACCTTGCAACAAAGATCTCCGCGGCAGCAATAATCGTTGAACTAGGTAGGATACGCATTGATTATTTTCAACTAAGGCTAGTGTGGATAGGAAACACCTGGTCTATCCTTAATGCAAGGAAGCCTAGAACAATGGAGCATTGGGCAAGGCATTGTGATCGGTTTTACTACATTAAAGGTATTCGCTTCACAAAAATAAAACAAAATGAGTTCCCCAAAACCTTGTCGTTTTCCAGTGAGGGTTTTACAAGACGTCCTATACACAAAAAAAAAGAACCATACCAAAGTGGGATAGATGAGTTGTGGCCTTCGCTCGTGGCAGGCGGTCTGTTAAGGGGCTCGTACACTATGTTTAATAACTGTCTGAACTCGATCTGGCGGGTTAGCATCCAGTGATTGGAATCTTTTACTCCAGATTGTTACCATAACCTTGTTTTGTACGAGCGCGGCGGGAGCTTGCATGGGTCAATTGCCCTTGGGGACAGCCAGCACGGTGAACACAGATGGTAGATAAGCAAGCTGTCGATGGAGCTTCCCATTATCGATATTGAACAGCACTGTGGAGTTCCCATCTTGAAATGACAACCTGACTGTACCCCCATTGTCAACCGTAGTATAATTTCCGTACTGGTCATTCAATCTGTCCTGTGGAGGTGCCTCACATCTTTGCACCATGAGATTTGACAACGCCGCGGAAGACATCAGCTGGTTACAGTGCTAGACAACCAAACAGAAATGGTTTCGTTTTGAAAAACCGTAGTGCGTGGTCGTACATACATCTTTAAATGGGTATGGACCAATGGTATTCAGCCCAATCCGATAGCCATGTGTCCAAATTACAGATGGACTGTAGCACAGAAGTCACAGAAGCGTGGCTGGCTAGCTGTATCCCACAAACAACACATCGTCGTTAGAGTTTGAAATCCCCCCATACTGTTCTCCATGGTGGATTTGACCCCGCAGTGCTGAATGAACCTTTTTTCAAAAGTTAGACTCATAATGTCCGCATGGGTTGCCAATAGTGAATGCAGCTATCACTGCGTATGATCACTGGCGTTGCATCTCCCTTTGGATCTGTCAAAATATTGAGAGTGTGCATTGGTTTTAAAAGTATTTCACCGTGCCGAGCCGCACCATTTTTTTGTTCACCGGTGAGTTCAACTGGGGGAGAAGGGCTTTCCCATGTTGAGCTGAAAATATTCACACTGTGGGGTAGAATTTCCAAAATTGGATCAGTTACCGCCCAGAAATTTTGCTCCAGTAACCACGTCCAGCCAACTGGGAGAGTCTCCTCCCGCTGCTTTCCCTAGATTTTGTCCCAACGAGGCTTGAACTTTACTTGGCGCTGTCCCATTCATATAAATACCTTCTCCAACATCGTCCACTTTTTGATTCCTTACCTCAGGCAGCTGGCTGATCTCATATATACACACTTTCCCTACATCTTTTCCCATCCCTAGTAAGAGTCACTCAAAATGCCCAATTCTGGTGACTATCGCATGTACGTGCTCTGCGCTTTGGCTATTGTCAATTCTGCCACCAACGGTTATGACGGTTCTATGATGAACGGTCTTCAAACCCTCACATACTGGAATGAATGTATGTTTCTTTCTTTTTGAACTGTTTACACGTTGGTTCATGAGTTAAACCATCATCCTCTACTTTAGATTTCAATTTCCCTGACGCACCCACCCTCGGTCTCCTTAACGCCATCATGTCTGTTGGTGGTACCATTGGTGTCTTTGCTGGTCCTCCTGCATCTGATATTCTCGGTCGTAAGAAGGCTATCATTCTTGGTTCCCTCATTATGCTTCTCGGTGTCGGTCTTCAAACCGGTGCTGCTAACAGTACGTGTTGAAAGCCACTTTTTCAGAATATTCAGCCCCCCTCCCGTCCATAACTAACAAATGCTGTTTTTTTTAGTCCAAATGTTCATTGCTGCTCGTTTCATTCTTGGTTTCGGTCTTGCCATCACCTCCAATGCTGCTCCCACTCTCGTTATTGAAATTGCCCATCCCACCCACAGAGGAAAGATCACTGCCTTGTACAACACTATGTGGTACCTTGGTTCAAGTAAGCAAAAGTTCAATGTATGACAAAAAAGTGTTCATGATCTCAGCCAGTACTCACGATTTTATTCTTGGTTTCAGTTATTGCTGCCTGGACTACCTTCGGTACCCTTCAAATCAAGAGTGACTGGGCCTGGAGAGTTCCTTCCGTCATTCAAGCTTTCCCCTCCATCATTCAGCTTTGCTCCGTTTGGTTCTACGAAGAATCTCCCCGTTGGCTTATCAGCAAGGGCCGTGACGAAGAGGCCTTGGCTATTCTTGCTAAGTTGCACGCTGACGGTAACGATCAAGATGAACTTGTCCAACTTGAATACCGTGAAATTAGACAAACCATTGCTCAAGAAAAGGAAGTTGCAAAGAGATCTTACTTGGAACTCATTGCCACCCCTGGTAACCGCATGCGTCTTTTCATCACCATCACCATCGGTTTCTTCTCCCAATGGTCCGGTAACGGTCTCGTCTCTTACTATCTTGGCAAGGTTCTCGACTCTGTCGGTGTCACCGATCCTTTCACTCAACTTTTGATCAATGGTATTCTTCAAATCTGGAATTTGATCTGTGCTGTTACCGCTGCCGTTGTCGTCGACAAGGTTGGCCGTCGTCCTTTGTGGCTCGCTTCCACTGCTGGTATGCTTATCTTCTTCGTCCTTCAAACTATCTGCACTGGTGTCTATACCGAAAAAGGCGTTTCCTCTGCCGGTACTGCTTCCATTGCTATGATCTTCTTGTACTACATGTCTTATGATGCTGCCTGGACTCCTCTTACTGTCTCCTACGTTGTCGAAATTATGCCTTTCACCATTCGTGCCAAGGGTATGGCTGTCCAAGGTCTTTGCGTCAATCTTGCTCTCTTCTTCAACTCCTATGTCAATCCCGTTGCATTGAAGGCCATCGGCTGGAAGTACTACATTGTATACTGCGTCTGGTTGGTCTTCGAACTTTTCATTGTCTGGAAGTTCTATGTTGAGACCAAGGGACGTACTTTGGAAGAACTTGCTGAGATCTTCGATGGTGATCAAGCTGCCTTGGTCATCGCTGAAGCCAAGCGATTGGAAGCCGTTGGTGCCGAGAAGATTAACAGCGAAGATGCTGCTTACGGTACCGAGAAGGTTTAAATTCCATATTGGCCCCGCTTGATGCGGATGGAATACACACATCATAGTAATCCTTATTTTAAATACTTTATGTTGCTACTTCAAACAGTAATTTCCAAGCCGTAATCTTTCATACATTTGAATGAATACTGGACTTGTAGACTATCTCATGAAATAAAGAAAATATAATTTTCAAGTTTCATTATATATGGTTATAGTCTCGCATTGAATGGTAGCAGAAAATACTTGCCTTTGGCCTGTCTTGTCTTGATTAAAGTGTACGGCAGCGGCTGGACTTGTTTCTGAGTGGCTGACTATTGAATGATTTGGTGACACTTGTAGTCTTACTGTAGCCTTGACCATTCAGATGCTGTTTCATCACCAAGTAGACATGTTAGATTCGGGAGCTGTGGATCTGGTGATGTCGACATTAAAAGTTGAAAGCAGCTGACTGGTGAGAAATTCAAAGAAAAGGAGACTTAAAACAGTCGATCAGTTTGCGCAGTTGGATCATAAGGCCGCCACCGTCAAATCGATTTTGCCTGTACAGACGAAATTATACGACCCAAACAGTACAATTTATGACGATACCATACGACTTCTGTTTGATTGCGCAGTTTTCAGGAACAAAATCTCGCATAAATAGCTTTGTTTTGCTGTGCAAATGGCGCTCATTTTTTTTATTTTGGGAGAACTGACACCACCAAGCATGACATGGTCCAAAAGTTAAAATAAGATGCATGGTAATGGTTTTAAAAATATCCTCATATGGGATCTATTGCTGGACTCCATTCCCTATTTTTTGCTTCCCAGGAGAAGCAAATAACACTTGTCTCTCCTGCATCTGCCGCCCGCCCGTCTATAAATTATGAAAGAGAATTCGCAACTTTATGTCCCTACTTCTTTTGCCTTCCATGACCAAATCATTTCTATTCATCATCTGGGTTTGCCTTTTGGCATTCGTGGTCGCTAACCCTCCTACTCAGCAAAATATCATCAAAAACTTCAAAGTATCTCCTGAGACCGTAAAGCCTGGACAACATGTTCATCTTACATGGGAAAGAGTTACCAAGAAGTCTGAGGTGCTGCAATTCTTCATTGGCCATTCTACTGGTATGGGCCATGCTCCCCAAAAGCTACTTGGAAAGTGAGTATAGATACCTGAGAGTTGGTACAAAACTAAAGCAACTAAACGGTATGTCACACTCTCCGTAGGGCACACATCAAAGACGAGAAGGCTGAAATTGAGATTCCAAAATCGCTGGTAAGTACCTGTTAACAATTGCTGCGCACTCTGCTTTTTATTTTTACCTTTTCAGTAGCTTTAAGGAATTTCATGTGGCTTCCAAAAAGCATTACTAACATAAATTTGCATCTGCAGACGCCTTCCACTCCTGGCAATATCTGGATAGTTGAAGTGATGATCAACGAAAAAGGTAGCTTGTATGATGTTGAAACCGTCAACATTCATGTCAAATGATGGTGAATAGCACAACCCCATTGTACACTTGAAATTTCGTTTCCTTTCTCAGCTGCTCTTGATCATAGCTTAGTAAGGTTTCATTAATATAGCATTGTTTATTATGCAGTCGTAAAATTTCAGTCGTAAAGTTTTTATAAAATAAAATGCAAAATCATATATAAGGTTCATTGGCCTATATGTTACCAAGTTCATCGTACGAGTTAACCTATTGGTGTTAAATGTTTTGGACAGCACGAGACCCTAGTAAATAACTGGCCCAAAAAGCTGCAATGTTGAGGGAAGGGCGAGCGAACAAGGTGACCAAGCCGGGTCCAGGACATACGCCGCAAAGTCCCCATCCAATACCGAACAAAGCTGAGCCGATCACTAATTTACTGTCGATATTTTTCTTGGTGGGCCAGTCGAAGGAAGCATTGAATTCTGGCTTTGCTTCATTTTTCAAAAAGAATTGATAAGCAATGGTGTTGGGAACAAGGCCGCCGAAAACAACCATCATCAGCGAAGGATCCCAACGTTGAGGTCTTGTCAGATCTAAGAATCCTCGAACTTTATCTGCGTTGGTCATGCCCGAAAAGTACAATCCGAGGGCAAAGGTCAATCCTGAGAAGAAAGAGACCACCACTTGACTCGTAGCGTTGTTGACTTTATTCTTCAAGATGGTTGGTAAGAGCTTGAAAATAGTTGCTGCTACGGCGATACAACCGAGGATTTGACCGAGTTCATCGTTGGATGGGTAGCTCGTACCATAACGATACGGAACACCACCAGTCAAGTAAACTGTTATCACACCGGTGGTGAAGAAAGTGGCAGAAGCGACGATTGAGCGCTTGGAAAAACGAGCAATACCACACAACATGTGTCCAGAGGTGCATCCAGATCCAAGCTGTATGAAAAAAAAGCTATCAATACACCATTATGCGTGCGTGTGTGTTACCAAGTAACACACAAGATTTTTTTTTTTCTTTAAACAAATAAACGTTTTGGGACTTCACCTTTGTGCCAGCACCAACAAGCAAACCTGCAATCAATGCTTTTGCCATACTGAATGGAAATACTGGTATATTTTGTGTGGCTCCGTTACTGGTCCCGAAGCGCAGGGTCACTGCCGTTGCAGCCATGCCCAGAATGAAGAACAGTCGACTTGGTGTTGAATCTCCCCAAACCAGCCCATTCACAATACCACTTATACCAGCCACTTTGCCGTTATAAGCAGCAAGAGCAGTGGTACTTGCAAAAAGCAAACTTCCACCAAGAAGAGATTGAACTGGAGTGAACATGATTGAAAGCGAGCTCTCAAGCACACCGGCCTGGTTTTTTGTTTTACTCTGACTCCTACTTTTCGGTGTCGCAAATCCTGTACTGACAGTTTCAAAATACAACAATGGTGTAAACATTTTATCACACCATACGTGGCAGCAATGGCATCAAGACAAGCCATATATTCCAGCTTTTTTTCCGGATCAAAATCCATACTCTACACTACTTTGGACTAACTGACCGGCTATCCATCATATCGGAACGTCAAGAAGTTGATGAAGTAATCAATTCGATAAATTCTCCACGTGACAAGTACATTCACGCTTACTACTTCACAATGCAAAAAGGGAACGACTGACAATCTAGGTGCTTCGCCATTCCTTTCAAACTATCCCAAATGTCTGACACCAAAGTTATTCTGGTAAGTCTATATAACCATTGTTGTTCTAATGGATGGCCCGAGGCATGACTAGTGCTGACCTTCATTCTTTTTACCCCACATAACTTTATTGTAGCACTCATACGCTGCGACCCCCTTCGGTAACAAAGTCCAATTTGTCTTGGACTATAAGAAAATCCAATATAGCTTCGTCAAGATCCCCATGGTGGCCGACCGACCTCTTCGTGCTCCATTGGATGGTGGATATCGCAAGACACCTATTCTTCAAATTGGCAGCGATATCTTTTGCGACACACATATTATCATTCAAGAACTCGAACGTAGATGGCCTACTCCTACTCTCTTCCCCAAGACTCATTCAGGAGCAGATATCACCGGTATTGCCTGGGGAATGACTGCGTGGACTGACACATTGATGTTCAAGGCCGTGGCTGCCCAACTTCCCATGTCCACTTTCCCAAAGGAGTTTGTGCGAGACCGAGCAAACTTCAATGGCTTGAAGGATATTGATCCCAAGAAAGCGGATGCCATCTCTCCCTACGAAGCCGAGAGATTGCGTGCACAGTTGTCATGGCTGGAGGTTCAATTGCAGGGTAAAAAGTGGGTCCTTGACACTACTGATGTGTCCTTGGCCGACTTCAATGCCGCCATGCCTGTTTGGTTTTTGAAATCGTTGCGTAAGGATCAGCTTTTGGAGGAGTTCCCTTCTGTGAAGAGCTGGATAGAACGTTTCTTTGCTGTTATACCCAAAGGTAAACCAGCCAAGATGACTGCAGAGGAGGCTTTGGAGATCGCCAAGAACACACCGTCAACTGCTCAAGAGGCTGTCGATGTCAAGGAGCCCAACGGTCTCAAGCCTGGCGATTTAGTAAGGGTTACCCCCATCGACACAGGACGTATACCCGTGGTTGGCAGTGTTGTCAACAGCTCAGCAAATCATATTGCTTTAAGACGCAAGGATGCTGAGACCGGTATAGAAACGGTGCTTCATTTCCCCCGATCTGGATTCCTCGTCATTCCTGTCAAGGGCAAGATGTAATAGCAATTTCTTGTATTTTATTGTGTATATATAGGTCTGTATATATACCAAAGTTTGTATTCCTTCCAAGTTGTATCAGTCATGCGAAAGGGACGGACAGTCGGTTGGTTATGCGCCTGTGTGGTGTCCAGTGATAATGCATCCTTGGTAGTTACAACTAAATAAAAATAATAGTCCTGCTTGGTTAGGTCTAACCATAACAATGAAGATATGTATTACAATGGATTCAACGAAATCCGGTGTTTTTATTTTAGTGCTGTACAAAGTGAATCAGAATCTATTGTGAGATTATATATAAAACATAACCCGTTTAAAGGTCAAACTTGTTGCCTGAGGCAGATCGCTCATCACCTCCAACAATCTGTGCTTTCCATGCAGCAGGAGCGTTTTCAACTTGAACGGCACCGTTGGCAACGGAGATCTTGACAGTCTCGTTTCCAGCAGCATCAACAATGGTAGCAGAGCCAGTGGCATCCTTGGAACCAACAACAACGGTGAAGTCCTTAGTGTAGTCATAATCAGGCTTGGTTTCGTCGGAACCGAGAACAACGACGTGGTTTTCACGGACCAAGATGGGAAGAGAAAGGAAGTCGTGGTTCTCCTTAACCCAGCAAGGACCAACGCGCTTCTTACCATCCAACAAACCAACCCAGGTACCAGCTGGAACGTAGTATTCGACATCACCAGTATCGTTGAAGATAGGGGCAATCAACAAACTTGGGCCAAGCATATATTGCTGGTCAAGGGTCCAGACAGTACGATCTTCAGGGAATTCCATGAACATAGGTCTCATGAGAGGAGTACCGGTCTTGTTGGCATGGATAGATTCCTTCCAGATGTAAGGCATGAGTCTCATCTTAAGCTTAACATACTTCTCCAAGACATCGCAGGCTTCCTCATCAACAATCCATGGGACACGGTAAGAGCTGGAACCGTGAAGACGAGAGTGAGAAGACAAGAGACCAAATTGGACCCAACGCTTGTAGATAGCACCGACAGGGTTGGTGAAGTCGTTACCGCTGCCAGTCTTGAAACCAGCAATGTCGTGAGACCAGAAACCAAATCCGGAAACAGCGAGGGACAAACCAGCACGAAGGGTCTCAGCCATGGAGAACCAGCTAGTGTCACTGTCACCACCCCAGTGAACAGGGTATTGTTGACCACCAGAGGTAGCACTTCGGGCGAAAAGACAGGCATCACCCTTACCACGCTTTCTCTCCAAAAGGTCCCAAACGCACTTGTTGTAGAGGTGAGTGTATTGGTTGTGCATTTGAACAGGGTCGGATCCATCAAAGTACTTGACATCCTTCCAAACGATACGTTCACCGAAATCAGTCTTGAAAGTATCAACACCCAAATCCAAAAGGTGCTCGAGCTTAGACTGGAACCACTTGCAAGCATCGGGGTTGGTGAAGTCTACAACACCCTTACCAGCTTGCCAATCATCAGACTGGAAGGAGGTACCATCCAATCTCTTGACAAGGTAACCATTCTCATCAGCTTCTTGGAAAAGACCACTTTCTTGAGCAATCCAAGAGTTGATCCAAACGCAGACCTTAAGACCACGCTTGTGAAGGTTATCCAAGAAAGCCTTGGGATCAGGGAAGTAGTCAGCATCGAACTCGAAATCACACCATCTGTAAGGCTTCATCCAGAAGCAGTCAAAGTGGAAGACGCTAAGGGGAATATCACGATCCTTCATACCGTCCAAGAAAGAAGTGACAGTCTTTTCGTCATACTCTGTAACGAAGGAGGTGGACAACCAAAGACCGAAAGTCCACTGAGGAGGCAAACCGGGACGACCGAGCAAAGCAGTGTACTTTTCCAAGATAGCAGCAGGGGTAGGTCCATAAATGACATACCAAGTAATGCTCTCTCCTTGAACGGAGGCTTGGACACCACTCATCTTTTCGGATTGAACCTCAAATGACACAGCTTCAGAGTGGTTGAAGAAAACACCGTAACCCTTGTTGGTCATGTAGAAAGGAACGTTCTTGTAAGCGATACCAGAGCTGGTTCCACCATCCTCGTTCCATGTGTCGATGGATTGTCCGTTCTTGACGAAAGGACCGAATCGCTCACCCAAACCGTAAACATATTCACCAGGAGCAAGGCTGAGCAAAACTGACATATGGTTGCGAATCTTGACAGTGCTCTCCTCATCAGTGGGGTCAACGAAACTCTGAGTAGCCTTCATACCATCATACAAATCGGTCTTGGCCATGATCCAGGATACATCCAAAGCCTCAGTAAGAAGCTCCTTCTGCTCACCAGTATAAGTAATCTTGAAGTTGTCGGCTTCAGTGCTGATATTTGATTTGAGAGAACCAGACTGAATGCTAGCGTTGTTCTGCTCAGCCTTGATGTCGGCAGCAACGGTTTCAGCATCGTGTACAATAACCTGCTTGTGGGCTCTGTTGATAGCAGTGTGGTGAGTAGCCTTGGTGGCAATGACATCCTTAGCTGGGGAATAAGTCTCAAGTGTGATAGTAGGACGGTTGAGAGTATCACCACGGTGCTTTGTGTGCTTAGTAGTGCAAAGAGCACGAAGGGTGTTGTCGCCCTTCAAACCAATGCTTCCAGGAACCGTCTCTCTGGCATGTGAGAATGTCACGCCTGCCTTATCTCTCCAGCAACCGTCAGTGAATTTCATGGTATCAAATTCGAGTAAAGAAAAAAGAAGAGAAGATGCGAACGATTCTTTTGCTTTATAAATGATGAGGATGTTTTCTAATCAATCTTAGTATAAAATTACCAGTCCCGCTGTTCGGCTCCCCAACCATTAAATTTTAACTTTGCACAGGAACATGAAACCGGTATTTTCTGCAGGCCCACAGGCACTCACTCAGAGCGCCGTTTGTTAGCATAAAGCCGGTCAGCAACCATTTCAAAAGGAGAATATTTCCATCGTTCGTCTTTCACACAGTTATTCTATCGTGGCTGAACTCTAACTGTCAGTCCTGGCAAAAACCATAAACTCTAAACATGTCCAATTGAATTCTGCGTTATGTCACAAGGCGTCGTGTCTGGCCTGACTTGTCAATGATGATAATAAAAAAAAAACACTGTCATGATTGCCGTCTGGTATAGCTATTGGTTCAACGTATAGTCCATCTGCAAACTCACCTTCTTGGACATGATATTAGTGACAGCATTGACCGTTCCCAAGTTTAGCAGCTTCCCGAGGCTTGAGATTACAGAAGTTCACATGACATGATGGTTCAGCATAAAGTCATAGTCTAGCAGAATACGTTACTAGTTTGTGATGTATTAGATGCTATTATCATTTACCAGGGCCATTACGATCGCCTCTACTGGTTTTTTTTAAGGTTGCAACTGAGATTATATACGCTGAATATGAAATGTGGAGAAAGTCAGTGCATGTCAGAAAGTGCGTCACAGAAGTTATTCACTTCAGGTGCCATTTTGAGCTGATTTGGGTAAACCCATACACTGTATGCGCATAGCCATCGACAAAAACCATCTGACAGGATCTGAACTGAACTATAGGTGACTCGAAACCGTCAACGTTCTGATATCTACGCATTTTCTGGCGTCGTTTGATAGTAGAAGCGGGGAATGGGCAGTTTACGATATTAAGAACGACAAAACTCCTGATTCTTCAAGATGACTTCTCAAATTCCGACCCAGCTTTCCTCCATGGAATTGCGGAAAGTTGATTATGTAAATTTCACTCAATATGAAAAAGAGGCGGGCGAATGTAACAGTGAGCCTATCAGCCAGAGTAGCACAGCCTCGTGAACATCTTTACGCAAGCATAATCGCACAGCCAAGAGAAGTGAGTGGCTACAACGTGGAAATCTGATTTTTATAGCATTCCCAAGCGGTTAGTTTGGTAGCCGTGTAACCCGTCTAAATACGGCGTGTGTCCGTTCCTCGGAAGAACGTGTAATTTTACCAAGTCTCAAAATATCGAATCAAAAGTCAGAGCGGAGATAATGGTAAGAGCAAAAGGCTTTCTCAAAGCCTGGCGAGGAAGGTTTCAACCAATCGGCAGTATTTACAACGTCTTACTTCCCTTTGTTCCGAGGAAATTATTACCCCGGATGGACAAAGATATCACCATTCATTTGCGTTCGTCGTACACAGATAATAATGCGTTATTCAATTTTGAACACCAGTAGTCTTGTCATCTATGCATATCAAGATGGATAGGTCCAAGTAAGTTAACATAGTTTCCGGCATTAAGCTAATTTGGGCACTTGGTAGGTTCAGAGAATGTCTACCGACTGTTACAGGCAGATCTATGCCTTATCACCGATTTATTTAGACCAGCCTGGTTCGTTCATCAGCACGGGTGGGGGTGAAGAGAAAGGAACTTGCCCATTTCGGACGTGCGTGGGGATACAGGTTAATAGACATTTCATTTGCTTTGAACAGGCAGATATGTAAATAACCATGTTGATCTTTGTCTTGTATACATGGTACGGTCATGTTTTAGGCGTCAATATCTTCCTGAGTCTGACCCGAGCTCAATTCATATACACGCTTCCTTCACAAAACTTCTACGGTGTTTGAACTCCACTGAGGAAGCTGACTTTTACCATTTCCGGTATCTTGTAATTGTGGAGATGTGTGGGGACAATGTCAAGTGATAAATCTGATTGCCGACTACCAGCGTCAAACTTAGTATATAAGTCAGCTAGAGAATACGGTTGGATGATTTTTTCATTCCAACTTCTTTGTTATTTTCACCTTTAGCTGTGCTTAGGTTAAAACATGAAAAGCGCAAATTTCTTATGGTTGTGCGTGGTCTTGGTCTCCATCGCTGGTGATGGTGTCAACTACGAAAATTGTATGTACACAAAATGCTCATTATAAAGATGACAAACATAAATTAACCCCACCCATGCTCTGCGTTTAGCTTTCGCTGGAGGTCTTGTTCAACAGGATGCTTTCTTGAATCATATGGGATGGACTTCTGAGACGATTCCCGAAACTCTTAGTCAGTTGATTGGACCTATTCAATCTCTTGGTCAGGTAAATGCGTCGGAACTCGGATTTAGCCAAACCTTGTCAGATTTTATACTAACTTCATGGTGATAACAACAGCTTGTTGGTGGTTTTATGGCTGCTATCTATAACGATGTTCTTGGTCGTAGACATACCCTTTTGGCTGGTTGCGTTATTACCTGCATTGGTAATGCTTTGCTCATTGCATCTCCCAACGTTCCAGCTCTGCTTATCGGTCGTATTCTTATGGGTGTTTCTGCTGCTTTCCTTAATAACGGTGTCGCCATGTACTGTTCTGAGGTTGCTGAGCCCAACACTCGTGGTACCGCCAACAACGTTCAATTCTTGTTCGGTCAAGCCATCACAATCGCCGCTTCCGGCATTAACTTGGCTATTTCCGGCCTTCCCATCACTGCTAACTGGGGTTGGCGTCTTGCTTGCTCCGTTATCTTCGTTCCCATGGTCACTATGGGTGTCAGCATTTGGATTGTATGCCCTGAATCTCCTAGATGGCTTATCATGAAGGGTAGATATGACGAGGCTCTGGAAGTCTTGCTCAAGATCCGATCCGATGGTATCAAGACTGAGAAGGTTATGCTCGAGTACAACGAAATGAAGGCTGCCGTGGTTTATGAGCAGGAACACAACGAAACCAGCTACTGGCACTTTGTCAAGAACAAGGCTGCTATCAAGCGTACTTTGATTGCCATGTCTTCCAGTTTGTGGTGGATTTTCAACGGAAATGCTATTTTCACTTGTAAGTGCACTGAAAGATTATTACGTGTGAGCGACGCCTTTTTGTACCATACACTGACGCCATTGTTTCTCAGACTACTTCAGAACCGTCTACCTTGGCGCTGGTATTACCGATACCCATACCCAATACCTTCTCACCCTTATGAACAGTTTGCTCGGTTTCGTCGCTACTTGCATTGGTGCTTATGGTATCGATAAGTGGGGTCGTCGTATGGCTGGTATCACTGCCACTGGTGTCGCCGCTATTTCTCTCTTCATTATGTGCGCTATTTCAGTCCGCTTCTTGGATGGTCAAGAAATGCCTAGCCGCGCTGCTGGTATTGCTTTCATTTTCATGTATAACTTTGAAACCACCATCTGGCAAGCTACCTGGAACACCATTGGTATGCTTTACGGTGCTGAGATTTGGGCCCCATCACTTCGTGCAAAGGGTTTCTCTCTCGGTTGTTTCACTGGTATGGCTGCTGGTTTCGTCTCCACTTACACTGCTGTTCCTACCTATAACCATCTTCATGGTTATACCTGGCTTCTTTATGGTGGTTTCTGTGCTCTTGCTTGCTTCCAAGTCTGGGCTACTTGGCCCGAGACGCTTGGTAAGAACTTGGAAGAAATTGAGTTGTACTTCGACACTGGTGCTGCTAAGCAAGTTCGCAATGTCATGGACCACAAGGAAGAAAATGGCGCTGACGACAAGCTTAGCGTTACTGATAACGAGAAGGAGGGCATTGAGATTCGCTCCGATTAATTGAAATCTCTTTTCCTAAAATATTTCTTCTTACTCTGGTTCTATTCACTTATTTAAAAAGAAAGGATCGCTTTGTTATTGTATGTTTATGTAAGATAGTACAGACTAAATTCCAACAGTTGTGAAATACTCTCAAAGGCCGTGGTTGTGACCAATGTTCAATGTCACCTTACTACGAGCTCAGAGCCATTTTTTTTAAAAACGTTATTTAGTAATAATATGTAGCAAGGTTTTAATTCAACCTTCTATTAATCCATACGAATGTGCGTTGCTTGTGTTTCTTTTTTGCGGGCCACCATTGTTCTCGGACTATAACTTTTGTATGATTTGATGGCGTCTCAGCTTGGAAAATTTGGCTTAGTTGGTCCCTCTAGCTCCGGCCACATTCACAATGTCACTCTATAAATTGAACAGATCAGTGGAATACTTTACTTCAATCGCTCGAATTTACTTGAATCGGCTATGACATCTTCATTTGAAGGGGTTTTCAGGCGTATGTTAACTGATCCTCGCCATGACTGTTTGCAGCCGAAGACACTTCAACTCCACGATATCATCATACCAGCGAGCTTCACGTTGACGGCTCCCTCTTCTATAGCTGTCGGAAACTAGCCTTCTTAGGCATTTATAGACTACTCTGCACGCCTAATTACCTCAATTCTTTTACACTAAGGTAATATATTATTAAGAAACAGGGACAATAAGGAAGTGAAACTAATAGCAGCCGCCCGGAACAAAAACACATTTAACCACGCGGAATACTCGGTACTTCATTATAGTCCTTTACGCTTCACTACGGGTGGACCACGTCTAGTATAGAACCAAAAGGAAAGTGATAGATGACTTCTAAATGGTAACTCGTTAGGTCGTTCCAAAATGAAGGTACCCTGAATATTTTCTTGTTTGAAATCAGTCAGATAATCTCATGTATAGAAGCTTCGATAGATGTTCATGTAATGACTCAACGTGCCGGAAGCAGTGTAATGATTCACGCTACTTTATTCGCTAAATGGCTGCGTCTGAGCTTGAAGCCTGCATGCCACCACTCGAGAACGCTTCTTGTTTGTTTTCACGGATGCATGGCCACTGTAAATACGTCTGTAGGTCATCTAGAAACCGGATCTTTCCGTAAATATAGCGAAGTCCAGATTATTTCAAGTCTTATAAAAAGTACCCACTTTCTTTATTTCGTGTTCTCACAACATTACGCAGGATGTCAACTGAAAAAATCACTTGTTTATTAAACTGGCACGCAACTCCATACCATCTACCACTGTTTCTGGCTGAAAAGCTCGATTACTTCTCGGAAGAGGGAATAAAGGTAGCCATCCTTGAGCCTAATAATCCCTCGGATGTTACTGAAATCATTGGATCGGGTAAAGTGGACCTTGGTTGCAAAGCTATGATTCATACAATCGCTGGCAAGGCTAGAGGTTTCCCCATCAAATCTATTGGAACCCTGTTGGACGAGCCTTTTACCGGTGTGGTATATCTCAAATCCAAGAGTGGAATCACTGCTGATTTTCAAAGTCTGAGGAACAAGCGTATAGGCTATGTTGGCGAATTTGGCAAAATTCAGCTGGATGAACTCACTCGCCATTACGGTATGACTCCACAAGACTACAAGGCTGTTCGTGTTGGTATGAATGTGACTGGTGCCATTATCCGTGGCGAAATCGACGCGGGTATTGGCTTAGAAAATGTTCAAATGGTGGAATTGGAAGAGTGGTCTGTCCAGCAAGGACGCAGCCGCGATGATGTCCAGATGCTGCGTATTGACGAACTCGCGGAATTGGGCTGCTGCTGCTTCTGTTCTGTAAGTGGCCGCTGATCTACAATTTCATACGGGCCAACACTAACGAATGTATGCAGATTCTGTTTATTGGAAACGAAGATTTCATTCGGGCAAATCCGGAAAAAGTCAAGGCGTTTATGAAGGCTGTCAAAAGAGGTAGTGAATATATGTTTCAACAGCCAGCTGACGCTTACGAGTTGTTTGTGGAAATGAAGCCTTATATGAACAGCGACGTCAATCGCAAAATTTTTCAACGCTCTTTCCGCTACATGTCTTATGACATGAAGAATGTTCGAAGAGACTGGGATAAGGTTACAAAGTACTGCAAGAGACTAGGTATTGTGGATGATGGATTTGAGCAGAACCAAACCAACGATTTTCTTACTTGGTCGTTGAACCCGGAAGATCCTGCTGGGTTCATCCACCCCACAATTGAAACTGGCGTTTTGAATAAGTGCAAAGGTGATTTGTGCAAGTCTGTCACTAGCGAAAGGGTAATACCCATTCAAGGTGAGTGCGATACTTTTTCAGCATTCGGTACAGGTTTATCTTGCTAACGTTTTCAACCTATGTCATTGCGCCTACTATGTTTTATTGGAACTTGTGGTATGTTACTGTAGAGCAGTTGCAAGATGGTCGACGCTAGGGGTGCCTGTTACATCGCCAAATTTGGTGCTGTACATGGCTGAGATCATACTCTCAATACCTGATCAGGTTAGGACCTGCGAAGGGAAGTCGTCGACCCAATTATGCTAGCCATTATATTCTTTTCAGATCAATAAATAATTGAAATTGAAAAATGCGTAGGCTCATTAATGAATATGAGTGTTTGTGAGTGCGTAAATACATATGTTGTATCGCATTGCTTGAGGAACAGAATTTTGGTGTACCAAGTATATCAGCGGGCGAGCCAGTAGTAGTATGCAAATGCACAGAGAAAGGGATGCTGACAGTAAACAGTTAAACAAGCAAATATGCTTTAATGAGTAATAAAGACTTGAGATTAGCAGTGACGAAGTTAAAAATACTACTTATTGTGTGGAATTGAAGGGAACAAGGCGGCATCAATATGGAGTTGCCGGGATCAATCGCCCATTCCTCCCGGTTACCATTAGCTACTTCCTACAGAGATTGAGGTTAGCTCTTTCCCACCAAAGCAGGTTGAAAAAGTCAAACAATGGATATGGCATTCGTAGCATTGAAGCCAACAGACATTGGTTTAACGTTAAACCAACTTTGCCGACCGTAACTTAACCTTAACAGACACTGCCTTCTGTGAGGAATGCATCCTATCTACTATACCAGCTTCTCATACAAAATTATAAATAGTAAAAGATAACTCTTATTATGCGGAAGATACTTTGTATATTGGAACACCAAAAGGCAGTAGGGTTGATTTGCTATACCCCACGTTTTTTTTTTTTTTGATTTAAGACCATCGTCCGCTCCAGACTAAATGATATGAGACCGACAACTAATGAAGCTGTACCTAAAGCGTCATTTCATTCCAATGATCAAATGGAACTTTGACACTTCATTATGTTACTTGTTTATTACCTATTCAATCTTTATTGGAAACACGGACCATTATATACCGGTGAGCGATGTGCTTCAGTGACTATGGACTGAAAATATAATACTGAGCCAAACATGGCCTTTCATGGGAAATGTATATAAGTGGTGTCATAGAATAAAAGGACATGCCCTTACTGTACCTTTTACTTCAAATGCTTCAAATCGAGAATCCATGTCAAGAGTCGTATACTGGAGAATGTGTAAATGGTTTTGGGAGTTTAAAGTCTTAGTCACTTAGGCTTCAACGGAGAAAATGTAAATTAATGTGACTCTTCTTCTCATAGTGGTAGTCTTAGACATACTTTTCATTCAAAGGTAGATTTGATGGCAGTTATCATGCTGCCTCTCACTACCTGCAAAGCACAAAAATAATACACGATTACCAGTAGCAAGTATACTTCGTTATTATATGTTGAAGGAGGCAAAGATTAGATATCGACATCCTGTAAGATTTAATGCGCAGTTCCACTGGAGACCAAAGATCCCATCGGAAACAGATGTAGTACCAGCTGTGGCTCGACGAGAAAACCTGGGATGCCGACAGGGTAGCACACAAATCAAAGCAGCAAGCGAAGCATCTGTAAAAGCTCAAGCCTCAGTACCTGTTTAAGTGCGCATATATGAGCTTTGTTGTAAAACAAAACCATTGTGCTCTGTCTGGCTGAAAACTACCCCGCAAATATGCACCAGCGGACATATCAGTAATCATGGACAATCTTGTTATGTTTCCAATAGCTTATACTTTATGCACCTTGTTGACGAAGATCATCTGAATAATTGCCCCTTCCGTTGAGGCCAGGATCTACAGTTAAGTGTATATGAAACTGCGCAATGCCGATACCCTTTACTGCGCAGTGTGCACCCATTGACCAATTTAGGGTAAAGACAGCGTGCGGATTCACTCATTGTAATTTCACATTGGCTTTATTCACCTGATATCCTGCAACTTATACACTAATTCATCCTTTAATAATGTTTATTAATAGAAAAGGAAAATTGTTGGTTTCTCGGTAATGAGGATCATCAACGTCTTTTGTGCACTACTTCGCAGCAGTAAATCCCCGCCTGCTAACGGTTACTCTTCCTCTGAGTAATTTATTGGGTTCTCAATCAGGATGGAAGCTTAGTCTGGGTACCCAAGCCATACCAGCTGAAGGTCTCGGCACTTGCCTTTCGCTTTCTTAAATATGCCATGTATCGTCACACGAATTTTATGTGAAGCTATGTCAGTGTCACAGCGCAGTTTACATCAAATTATATAAATGTGCAATGCGCTGAAGTGCTTTTCTCAACTCATTAGCGGTTTAAAATGCACATTACAAACACTCTTCTTGTTGGTTCTCTTTTGGTGGCTAGCCTTTTCTCTTCGCAAGCTGAAGCTTGCATTACTGCAAAGGCTGCTCTTGATGGCCGTAAGTCTCCCAGCACTTCCGCTGCCAGAACCTCCAATGTGTATAAGACAGGACAATGTATCAACGGTACGCATAATGAACGATCTTACCCATTGTTGAATGAACGTAATGTAACACTTTTTCCCTATAGTCAAGTGCCAGACTACTGGATCCACCATTTATGGTAGCAACATTTGGGACTATGGTAATATTTAATGGGAAGAAAAATAGCTCCTGCAAAAAAATTTTTTTTCTGATATGTTCTCCTTTTCCGTTTCCTTCAACGTCAACTCCAGATGGCAAGTACTATTTGCCAGACGCTTATGTCAAGACTGGATACTCTGGATTTGACCCCAAGATTCCCGTAAGCTATGGTTTGTCACTTCCAGCATTCGTTGTTGCTCAAAAAGCTGACGTTACCATTTGTTGTTTATTTGCTTTAGAGATGTAGCTCCGGTGGCGGTTCTGGTGGTGGCTCTAGCGGTGGTGGCTGCGGTGGCCACATGAACTCTGTCGGTCTCAGCTTCCTTGAATTGCATGAAGGCTTTGTATCCACTTTCAGAGATGACGGTGCTGGCCATATGAGTATTGGCTTTGGTCATAACTGCGATGCGTAAGTAGAAAGATCTGAAGCTGAGACAAACATTTAAAGAGTACTGAACCTCTGTATATTATAGCGATCCTCAACACTGCAAGGAAATTAAGACTCCTATCAGCAAGGCAACTGGACTCACTCTCCTCAAGAAAGACCTCAAGTCGTACGAAGCTGCAGTCTGCGCTGCCGTGAAAAGTCAGAAATGCCCTCTTAACTGCAATCAATTCAATGCTCTCGTCAGCTTCACTTATAATGTTGGTGTCGGCGGCTTCAAAGGCAGTAAGATCTACGAGCACATGGCCAACCGCGACTATAAGGTAAACTTGCTCCATCATGGATTGAGTATATACATACTGTCTACTAACACAGTCTTCACCTCATTTAGGGTATATACAATCTCTTCCCTCATGAATACCTTAACGGTGGCACACTTCTTACAAGACGCCAAGCCGAAGCTAAGCTTTTCAACACTGCTACCTCAACTAGCTCTGGATGCTGAAATATTGAATAGCTTATTAAAAAATAGCTGTGTTGCTAAAATATTACAATATAACGAAGTTTTTTATTCAATTATGAATCAGATTTTTATCGAAGCTAACGATGGCGGTGATCATTCTATGAACTGAACTGAATATGCACCATTACAGAAATTGCTTTTAATATCAAGCTATATGACTTCCCAAGAATGAGATGATGTCAATTCCTATCTCCTCAACGTGAGTTTCTAATGCAAAGTGTCCAGCATCTAACAATTTAACGACTGTGTTGCTTGGATTATCACGTTTAAAAGCTTCTGCACCAGCAGGAATGAAGATGCCGTCATTCTTTCCCCATATCGCCAAAACCGGGACGTTATTATCTTTGATGTAGGCTTGAAATTGTGGATACAGATCTACATTGGTTCGATAATCGTAGAAGATACCAAGCTGGATGTCCTTGTTGCCTGGTCGTTCGAGTAAAGCTTGATCCAAGTGATAGGATTCGGGCTGAATGCGTTCAAGCAGATCTTTTGGAACGCCATCAAAATACTGAGACTTTGTTCCCTCCAGTGTCAAAGCTGGTAGAAGCGCCTCGCGGTTTTGTTTACTATTGTCTTTCCACAGGCGCTGGATAGGCGCCCAGAAGTCTCCCAGTCCTTCCACATATGCATTACCGTTTTGAGAGATAATAGCCGTTATCTTCAGGTCTGGCCGAGTGAGAGCGAGCCGGAATCCAGTAGGAGCACCGTAATCGAAAACGTAAACAGCAAAGCTTTTGACATTTAATGCTGTAACAAAGTCTCCAATTGTTTTGGCAAAGTTCTCAAAGGTGTATTGATACTGTCTGTCGCTGGGAACCTCAGTGAAGCCAAAGCCAGGAAGGTCAGGAGCAAGAACGTGGTATCTATCCGCTAGGATGGGAATCAAATTTCGATATTGGTGAGATGAAGATGGATACCCATGAAGCAATAGAATGGTTGCATTGTTTCTTGATCCTGCTTCCCTATAGAATACGTTGATCCCATCGACTTGTGTGTACTTGTTTAGGATAGAGGAAGGCATTGTGGAAAGATGTAAAATACTTGATTTAATAATCTTGAATTGAGTCAAGTCCCATTCGATATTTATAAAAATTTGGATAGGTCGCAATTAATAATGAAGCATTGACCATGGTGTGGCAGTCCATCTGAGACCCAATTCAAGACGGGGCCATAAGGAACTCGGTTTATGAGGACGCTGAGAAAGCCGAATCACATAAGTTATGATAACCAAGATACTGAAATATTAATAAATAACCGATGTTGAGCTGGTTATGTTGTCTGAATGTTGAGTGAGCAGAACTTTGATGTTATGCATTCCATGAACGATGCAGGGATCCAGATTTCTACATGGGGAGTTTTGCGGGTTTTTCTTTTCGCGGAGCACAACATAGATGGCAAAAATGCCTGTAAGCAATTTGCTATTTTATTATAGGTCAGGCAATCGTCTATTGAATTACTTGTTGTCTTCAATTACTTTTAATTTGGAATATTTTCCTTCATGAGGGACCCTTTGGTATAATACAACATCATTAATAATACAATCATCACCTTCCTTACTCGAGGTTTACGGCCCGAAGTGAACGGTGAGCAAAAATTTTCAACGTCCATGGTACCGCTGATATCATCGCCATACATTATAAATCAAGACATGATGTACAAAACGATTGGCGTAGAACACCATCGCACCATTTCGGGATAACAAACATTCCCAAGGCAAAATCCGCATTTCAACTTCTCAAATTTTTGCATAAGGTGACAACGACGTCTAAACATGCTACTGATAATGCCCAAGTATTGTCTTGACACTTCTACGCCATCGCGTAGTGAGTGTCAACGTAACTAAAAATTAAACTCGCAGACAAATGTGCCAATGCAAGTAATGTTTCAGAATCAGATATATTATTTTGACTAAGATTTGAAAAATAGGCATGTGATATGGGAGAGTGGGGAATATGATACATTGTAGTAGTGATATCAAGAATTAAAGGTAGGTGAAAAATTAGGCAGTATAGAGTTATACAGAAATCTGACCACCAAGAGCGTATACGAAGAAGAGTACCCATGCAGTAATAAGCGCAGCAATGAAGATACCAATATACACATAGTTAAGGATTGTGGCTTTGGTATTGACATATGGATCCAAGCCTTGTCTTGTCAGTTCCAGTTGAGCGTTATTGATTTCTTCCATTTGCTCAGTACGCTTCTTACGTCCAACTTCCAACAAGTTGCTAAGGTAGACACGTTGTGTCAACCAGAGTACGGAGATGAGAATGAAGCCAACTACTGACAACGCAATGAACAACGCCATAACACCTGTAATGATCTGTCAGCACCGCAAACATGTTCGAATCAGAGTACATACTGTCAACTCACCAGTATAAGCTTGGTTCTCAGTATTGTCCTGGACCACGCCAACAACGATATCCAGAATGGATGTTCCGATATTGTTAGAGCTCTTGTACATACCAAGGCCAGTACCAATGTAGTCCGACGGCAAAATCATACCAATAGCGGTAATCATGGAAATCGGTCCGAACGCCAAGGAAATGGAATAGAAGACCATTCCAACAACAGCATTGACATAGGTCCAACCAAGCAAAGCCGCACTCAATATCATGAATATAGCAGAGATCAACACTGAAATCAAGGGTTTGTCAATACAACAGATGCTCTTGCTGTATTTACTTGTTTTGATCAATAAATTACTTACAAATAATAAGCCGGCGACCAAACAAATCCATAAAGATACCAAGTATAGGAGTGGCAACGATGGGAACGACCAAGGAAGCACTAGCCGTATAAGCAGCCAAAATTTGCGTAGTGCCAAAGTGAACTTGTACCAATTCGGTGCTAATGGTTTGGAAGGAAGACCACACAGCGGCAAAGATGAATTCAATAAGAATGATATGCCAGTAGTATACGGGGAACTTGGTAACCGATCGCCAGTTAAAGGCTTTCTTGGCCTTGAGTTCGATGATCTCCCGTTTGGTCACTACCGCTCCACGCAACCGCTTAACGACAAGTGCGTACACGACGTTCATCACAATAGAGAAAGCGCAGATAATGAAGGAAAGCCAGAAAGACCAGACCCAGTCACCGGTACCACTAACGATAGCCGAAGCAGCAATGGTTCCCAGAAACGTAGCGAGACGGCTTATAGACAGTTGTAAGCCGATGGCAATGGATAAATGCTGAGTACGAAACCATTTTGATAAAAGCGATTCTTGCATAGTGACAATAAGGCCACTTCCAATACCAAAAATAACTCTTCCAGCAATCATAAGACCAAACGATTGAATTTTGGCAGCAATGGCCGTCAGCAAGCAGCCGACGATAATAAAGACATTGACCGCCAATGTACCCCAGGCGGATCCGAAAGCGTCAATAAAGAACCCACCAACAATGGGGAAGATGGTGTTGATGATCGAAACGCTTGAGGACAAAACACCATAGCGAGTGTTGTCGATTGCAAGTTTCTGTTCTCAATGCAGTTGATTAAAACCCGTTTCGCTGTTTCAAAGAAAGCCTTTGAGCAGCTTTACAACGCCTCCCTCCCCTTGAATGATAAGCCACCTTTAACTTACCGTTTTAATCGTTGACTTCATGGCCGATATGGCGCTTTGGGAGAAATGGGAGCCAACTAAGTTTGTGCGAACGTTGTTAACATCTAGCATATTGATATGTTAAATGATCAGATACGGCCTTACTTGGAAGCATCAATGCTGTGACTAGAGCTATAAGCTTGTACTGCCATGGCGCCGTGGCCAAAACGGCATCCGTTTCAGGGTCTTCCTGGTGATCTATGGTAGGTATAATTTCGTCGTTTACGTCTGAATTGAACTTTTCATTTGAGGAAGGTTCAACAAGCTCTCTAGAAGGTGTATGATTTTCTGTTTTGAGTTCGCTTGCCATGATGGTAAGTGGGAAGAGTTGCTGCAAACAAAATTTTCATGGCTAGGCAGCAAATTTATTTATCAGATGCTGAGTTTTGAAGTAATTTTTTTGAGACACGTTTATCAGATGGAATGGTGCGGAAACCTTACCCTTGCCGCACGGAAGCGAGAGATGTATCACTTTAAAAAACTATATTTTTTTTTGAGCAGCCAATTGGTTGAATCCATTGTTCTCAGAACAAGAGTAAGTCATTGCAGCTTCAAGTTCCGCTGCCACAGAGTAATACCTGGGAACACGCAGACTGAATCGAAATGATGGAATACAGAAAGCCCAGCTTTATATTCCGCTGTACGATACAGAAGAAAAAAATATCTATACTACGGAAACCTACGTTTAGCACTGCTAGTGTCTATACTGACATCATATTTAGTAATAAGATAATGTATAGTCTTCCGGCTCCAGCTTCAAACGTCTTAAAATGGCATCTATGGATACAACAGGAGTAGCCCATTTGGGCGGCGAGTAATCTTTAACTTCTTCTGGATGGACGTCTTCTCCTTTGAGCTTCTGGTCGGATATTGAAAGCTGACTTTTGATTGGTTGTTCGTCGGTAAAACGTGCCTACGACACAAGGTTATCATCACTTGCTTGACTATATGTGCCCATACTGGAGAAATCTTACAAGATAAAGATGTCGTCTGGTCGATCTGTTTCTCACCGGTTGGCTGGGAGTATGGAAGAAATCGCTAAGCATGTCAATCAGCGCTGCCTTGCTTTTTCTAGCCGGTAAGAGACACAACTTGCATATGCGTTTTATAAATCGAATATTATGTTGGGCTAACGCTGAGCTTAAGACCTGGTTACAAACATTTCAACCGAGTTAGCCAACAAGTGTATATTTTCCTCTTGCCTAAATGCCTAGATATTTTCAAATGCCATACAAGTTTTTTTGCAAGCTTTTCGAAGCCGTTGAATTCTAAAATGTTGTAGATTGCGTCTTTCTTGTTAGTTATTTGATAGAACAAAAGTTTGTGCAGCGCACGTATATCCACAGTGCTGCAATTAATAATGCTTTGTAGAACTACCAACTGAATTATGAGTGACAGTAGCTGGTCTCCAGATTATTAAGTCAATTTGTACCTCCAGTTATTTTCCATAGGGGTATTCCACTGCCCTTGGGAATAACAACATTTGCACGACTTGCTTTTCTTACAGGATTGATTGGTGGCTCAATAATTTTTGAAGGGGGTTTGGAGGTGCGTCCAAACGAAGTCACTCCAGATTTCACTGGCATGACCTCTTTGCGAATTCGCCGGGTATACAACTTTCTTTGGACCATGCGCAGCTCGGCCTTAACGGTTCAAGTAACGATTGGTAATTGCGTGTTCTTGGAAATGCTGTTGATCCCGCTAGGAAAGTAAACTAATCCCGGGCTTCTTGTTATCTGACAGAGAAAGAAAAGGTTCGCTCTCGCTTTTATCGAAACGAAGATGACCAAACCTAGCCTACGCTATGTCTAAACACGAAAATACCCTCCATGGATCGGCAATATGCGACAAGCTTGCTACCAGAAATTGTGGCAATCCTTACAGCCAGGATGATCAATGTCACACCATGCAATGCTGTCTACACTCCGCAATTCTGAATCAAAACACGCTACGATGTGTTTGCACAGCTTCTTCAGCATAACATGAACAAGCCTGCGCTTGAGAGACCCTTGGTTGGTAAGACTAACATCGTTATTTTCTTTTTTGTTTTCCTCGTATAAGGCATGCTGGTCGCCGGTCATATGAGTTGGCTTTGGACTGATATGGTCGTCTTTCGCTTTTCTTGATCATAAGCAGTACAGCTGATATTTCACGCTAGAAAACAGAATGCAAGAATAAACGAAAGAAATTTATACGATCAACTTAAACCGAATCAATTCTTCTGTTCAGTCGGTACTTGGCTCGCGTTGAGTAGGGATCCCATCGGTGTGACTGAAATATATGCAAGTGCTGTGTCATGCCCAACGCTGAATCAAGGGGAACCCCCTGATATCTGTTCGATCATTTATTTAAAACAAGTTGTTGTTAGCTTTTTTGGCTTCAAGTTTCATGTATGTATATCGAAATCGAGAACCTAGGTAAAGTATTGGCCAACTTTACCTGTTATAAGTATGTCATCGTACACTACTGCCGATGCAAATATGAAGTATCAAACAACACCAACTTTACAATGATACCTCATGGTTACTTGAAGAGGCGTATTTAAGCAGCAAGATGCAATCATCGGACGACATGATGGGCGGCGTAAAATGAAGGGAGCGAACTATATCCAACCGAAGGTTGCTTGAGTATGCTATGCCCATCCAAATCTCTACGACCGATGCAAATGGAGTAGTAGCGCACGCATCGATGAATTTTATTTTGAAACGATTTCTCTGCCAAGTTAGCTCATCTTTCCCAAATTAGATAGGCTCATCCTGTTCAATTTTTGCAAATGATGCACCAGTTGGTGTTGTCAGGCGATCTCGGTGCTGATGGTCAGAGCAATGGTCAAAGTCTATTCAATTCCAACGAAGCAGAGAAAACTAGCGTCTCTCTCGTAGGTCGGATTACAAGAAGTGATCACAGCGGGTATGTTGGACAGAAGCTAGACTCTTCACAGGATTTGCTGTAACAGGGTGGTACGTACCAAAGGAACACAATGTGTGAGATATTTGAATGACCATACAGGCATACATATAAAACTCATTTTATCAAGTCAGTGTAGTACTGCATTTGGTTTATCCTTTCTTCATGAAAGTCGCATATATTTGGTTTACAGTCGCCATTGCCTGCATTTTCACTGAGGCTGCTGACGAAATTTCATGGTCGGAAGCGTATGCGAAGGCGAAGGTTGCGGTCTCGAAATTGGCCGACAAGGAGAAGGTTACGCTTGGAACAGGAACAGGAAGTGGAATATGCGTAGGAAATACAGCTGCCATAAGCAAGATTGGGTGGCCTGGCTTATGTTTGCAAGATTCACCTCTAGCCGTGCGACTGGCTTATAACGTCACTGGTGGAATATCAGGTATCAACACCGCTGCCACTTTTGATCGAGACCTTGTTCGACAGCGTGCAGAGGATATGGGGGACGAATTCCGTGGAAAGGGTGTTAATATTCAACTCGGCCCTGATGTCAATATGGCACGAATTCCAGAATCCGGACGAAATTGGGAAGGGTTTGGCGAAGATCCATATTTGACTGGCATAATGGGTGGAATCACCGTAGCTGGCGTTCAGAGTAAAGGAGTGGTAAGTTCTCTATCTATGGCCGGTGAACATACGAGCTTCTATAAACAATCGTACTGATTACGAAGAACGGAAACCTTTCAGATAGCTACTGCCAAGCACTTTATTATGAATGAACAAGAGACTGATCGAACTACTGTAAGTTGGTTTATGATTTGTGCGCGATACAGCAGATTGTACTGATAATGCCAATTTATTCAGAGCTCATCAGAGGCAGATGACCGTACAATCCACGAGATATATGCCTGGCCGTTTGCACGAGCTGTAGAAGCTGGAGTTGCTTCCGTAATGTGTTCCTATAACAAGGTCAATGGGACATATGCTTGTGAAAATGACGAGACTCTTAATACCATCCTCAAAGGGGAGCTCAACTTTCAAGGCTTTGTGCAAAGCGATTGGGGTGCCACTCATTCAGGTGCAAAAAGTGCTAACGCCGGATTAGACATGGATATGCCTGGGCCGGACGCCTACTGGGGACCCACGCTCACCTCGCAGGTAGAGGCTGGCAAAGTATCTGAAGATCGATTGAATGATATGGCCACCCGGATTCTTGCTGCTTGGTACAAGCTTGGACAAGACAGCGGATATCCCAACATTACTGTCAACGACAACAAAGTCGATGTCCAAGGAAATCACAAGCAAACAATACGAGAAATAGGAGCGGCCTCTGCAGTACTTTTGAAGAACATCAATCAAACGCTACCCCTTTCCAACCCTAAAAGTATTGGCATCATTGGAAATGATGCTGATTCAGCCAACTATGGTCCACTTGGGTGCACAGAATTACCTTGTCTTAGTGGCACTATTGCAAGTGGGTTTGGATCTGGCGGAAGTTATTATCCGTATATAATTTCTCCAGCGGCTGGAATTCAGGCTCGTGCGCCAAATTCAACACAAGTGAAAACCTCACTCAGCAACCTCAATATCATTGCAGCCATACAAATTGCGAAGTCCGTTGACTACCCAATTGTCTTTGTCAACGCTGACGCCGGAGAAGCTTTCGATCGCATAAGTCTTAATGTCGATACTTTTGGTAATGAGCTGATAGAAGCCATTGCGAAACACAACCCGAACACGATCGTCGTAATACATGCAGCCGGTCCTGTATTGATGCCGTGGGTCAACAATGTGAAGGCGATAGTTTATGCCGGTCTTCCTGGTCAAGAGAATGGTAATTCAATTGCCGATGTTCTTTTTGGAGATGTAAATCCGTCTGGTCGGCTCCCATACACTCTTGCTAAACAAAGCTCTGACTATCCGGCACATTCAACCCTAAGCCCAAACGTCAATTACAGTGAAGGACTTTTGATTGGGTACCGATGGTTTGACGCAAAGAACATCACTCCTCTCTATGAATTTGGATTCGGCTTATCATACACCAACTTTTCTTATCAAAATCTTAAGATCACCACCACTCCTAGCAAGGTGACAGTGAAAGCTCAGATCAAGAATACTGGACAAGTATATGGTGCTGAAGTTCCACAACTGTATATTGGGTTCCCAAAATCTGCGCAAGAGCCGCCCAAAATTCTAAGAGGATTTGATAAAATCAAGCTCCAGCCAGGTCACACAAAGACGGTTTCTTTCGTTGTCGATGTAGCAAGGGAGCTAAGCGTGTGGGATACACCATCCAAAAGCTGGAAAATTGTTAACGGGAAATTCGATGCCTACGTGGGTGCAAGCAGCAGAGATATTCGATTGCACGGATCGTTCAGCATCTAGTTTTGTAAGACAATCCGGTCACCTCTAATTTACCTTATCGTTGGTCTTATAATATCATATCCATAATTTTTTTTCCCACCTCTGTGTATCTGTTATGCACTGTGTCTGTGTGTGATATGGCTCCGTCCAGTTATCTGCGTCTTGATAGTGTATAAAGGTAAGTGTACTTCACTCAATTGTTAGGTGAAGATTACGACGAAGCACTGGTATGAGCTGCACTTAGGACTCTGTTCATCGAGTAATGGTTGTGTAGATACAAGTTTTCAAGCACAGGTTTACTATATTTTTGCTACGTTATCAGAATCGACATATGATTACATCATGAAGTTTAAGGACTGGTATGAACAATGTACGGAGCAGGTCTAGGAAGCTTTTCACCATCAACGGTAATATCTAACTTCTCATTCCAGAAGCTCCAACGACCTTGAATGCGCTCAATTCCAGGCACTGGATCCAAATACGTCCAAGCAATGTTAGGATACTCTTGACCGTTGATGGTGGCTGTAAAATAAGATGCAACGCCTTTGTAAGGACAAGCGCTCTTGTAATCGCTCGGTGTGAACTGCGGGAGAGCCTTAACATCGACTGCATTGATGTAATAACGAGTAGGGTGGCCATTCTCATAGACAAATAAGGCACTTGTGGTTTCGGCAACGACAACTCCATCGATTTCCACCTTGACATGCCGAGAACTGAGGCGAACATCAATGCGACTGTAAGGGCTACGAGGATGTCCGAAGGCGACCTCATCATCTTCTAACCATTTGCTGAGTTTGGTGAAGTCAAATACAACCAGGTCTTCGGCTTCAGGGACAAACCCAGGGGTTTCTTTCTTGAATCTCCAGGCAGCATTGTTGAGGGTCTCGGCTTCGGTCTTTACATGGAACCATTGACCACGGTCTCCATCTCTCCCTCCATTTACGGTATCACTCTCAACTAGCCCAATTACATCGGAAGTTGGGAAAGCCCAAAACGGAATAAGGCTGGTGCCTTCCCAAACGAGATATGCTCTCTTGGAATCAACAATCTTGGTTTCCTTATGAAATCCCCTTATCCAACGTGGACTTTGCTCGTAAACCACCGCGTTTGATTTGGAAGTAATTCGGCTTCTGGGAGATCGGTAGTGCGAAGTCATTGCTCTAGGTCAATATTTTTGTGAAGTGGAGATATGGTAGGTTGTGGGCGGGCGGTTTTGAAAAAAGAGGACAAGCTCACTTTTTAAGTTGAGATATGACCGCCAAAACAAAACGATGTAAGATTTGCAATATTGCAACTTATCACTGTTAAATGATCTCATTTAGGAATGTACAACAACGGGTCCCATTAAAGGCATGTAAAAAAAGTTGCAGGGTGTTTGCTCCAAGGCATAGTCATCAGATAGAGTGCTTTTTTCCACAAATGACATATTTTTACGCACCCGCTACCTCTTCCACATGCTGCGGTAAAAAAAAAAAAAAAAAAAAGGGTACAGTTCAGCCATAGCTATAAATTATGCTGCATTCTTGACATGTTTACCATATCATCGATACTAGGATCAGTCTCGTGTTATCAACGCAAGTTATTTAACCAATTACTACTGCATTGAACCTCGCCGGTGAAATAATGTCAGACAAGGAAGCAAGACCGGAAAACGACTTGCCACTAGACGAAAAGGTTGTCGAGAGAGAGGTTGAGGTTCAGTCCACTACTACATCCCAGGACAACGCTATTCTCGAAGGAGCGGTTACCAAGACATATGCTCGCAAGGTCAAGATCCTGAATGATGAGCTTGGACGCATTGGTATGGGATGGTACCAGTGGAGACTCTTTATTCTTGCTGGTATAGGATGGACTGCTGATAACTTTTGGGCCACTCTCAACAGTCAAGCTGTTTACCAGGTTGGACTTGAATACAATGTTCCAACCACTCAATTGCCATGGGGATCTATGGGCCTGGCTATTGGACTGTGTCTGGGTGCCATTTTCTGGAGTGCTCTCAGTGACTTGATTGGGCGTCGTTATTCATTCAACATCACTTTGCTTATCGGTGGTATCGTTGCCTTGATAGCCGCCGGATCACCCACTTTCCCAGCATACTGCGTTTTTGTCACCTTCATTGGATTTGGCATGGGAGGTAACTTACCAATCGACGGTGCTTTGTTCCTGGAATTCCTTCCCGGTGATTGGCAATGGCTTCTTACTTTCTTATCTGTGTGGTGGGCACTCGGTCAGCTTTTGGTCGTTTTACTCGCTTGGGCGTTTATCAACAACTATAGCTGCTTGAGCGCTGATAATTGTCCAACAGCAAGTAATCTCGGATGGAGATACCTTTACTACATAGTTGGTGGTATTGCATTGCTGATGGCAGCCGCCCGGGTGGCCTTTATGAAACTTAACGAAAGTCCAAAATTCCTACTAGCTCAAGGCAAGGATGAAGATGTCGTAAAACTAGTACATATCATTGCAATTACCAACGGCAAGGAGTCTACTTTGACAGTGGAGGACTTTAACAAGAATGGAGAAGTTGACAGCTCTGGTGGCGAAGAACTTGGTAACACCGTTACTAAGTCGGAGAAGGGAGGCAATTTTCTCAAACGCTACTCATTACAACATATCACGCCTTTATTCGCAACTCGTAAGCTGGCCATTAACAGTTCCTTAATCATCTTCATTTGGTTTCTCATTGGTCTCAGTTATCCTCTATTTGGCGCCTCACTTCCTCTCTGGCTTCGTCTACACAATATTGATTCAACCGAGAGCATTGAGCAAACCTTCCGAGAATATGTTGGCTATGCTGTCCTGGGCATACCTGGATCTGCTATCGGTGCATATTTGACTACTCTCAGGATTGGCCGTAAAGGTGCCTTGGGTCTAACGACTATTCTTACCGGTGTCTTTATCTTTCTGTTTGCAACAGCAACAAACAATTCTCAAATTGTGGCGTTCAACGCCGTAACCAGTGTCACAAGTGGTGCAATGTATGGGATTCTTTACGCTTACACTCCGGAAGTGTTTCCTGCTCCCCATCGTGGTACTGGAAATGGTTTGGCAGCAGCAGCTAACCGAATTGGTGGTATCATTGCGTCTATTATTCCCATGTCGTCGGCTGCTTCCTTTAACACAACTGTCCCATTTTGGGTCTCAGCCTCCCTCTTCACGTTATCTGGCATTCTCGCCTTCTTCTTGCCAGTGGAGAGCAGAGGACGAACATCTCTGTAGCTTAATTATCATGTGTTAGTAGTCATATTTAATTCATTCGGTGTCGCAAGAATAAAAAAAAGAAATTTAAGAAACGATATTGCGCTATGTTGAAAGCTATGGCGAAAGGTTGGTGTCTGAATCGGAAACCTGCTTCGGATCGTGAATATGTTTGCATGCTCCTCTCTATCAATGTAGCTTATGATGCAAAAGGTTCCCAAATATGGCAACGTAAAAACGTTGCCCTAGACTGACAGTCAGACAATAGCTGCGAAGTTCGAGGTATGCTTTATTTTTCAATTGGAATTGGCAGTGGTAAGCAATGATACATGATGATTTTCCAATTCAATTGATGCAGGCAGCTATTCATATGTAAGCTTTTCACCATCCACATAAATATCTAGCTTTTCGTTGTAAAAACCCCAACGCCCTCTGAGTTTTTGAAGACCGTCCACAGGGTCCAAGTAGGTCCATACAATGTTAGGATATTCTTTACCATTCACGGTAGCTGAGAAATAAGACGCAACGCCTTTGTATGGACATACAGTGTTGAGTGTTGATGGGCGGAATAGATCAATTCGTTGGACATCAATGGCATCAATGTAATACCGAGTAATGAATCCGGTTTCATACAGGAAGGCTGCAGTCTGAGTTTCAGCAATGGTTACCCCGTCAATGACTACCTTTACGTGGCGGGAGCTTAAGCGTGCATCCACACGGTGGTAAGGGTCCATGGGATGACCTATGGCTTCTTCATCGTCCTCCAACCATTTTTCGACCTTGGGAGTATCGATCACCACCAAGTTGTTGGCTTCTTCAATAAATCCAGGCGTGTCGCTCTTGATAGTATAGCCGATATTTTCAATTTTCTTGTCCTTGAGTTGAACATCGAACCACTGTCCTCGAAGACCTTCCTTACCACCGTCGACATGATCATTCTTGACAAGACCAGCTATATCTTGAGTTGGGAAAGCCCAAATGGGATAGCCTGCAGCGCCTTCCCAAATTAAATATGCTTGTTTTGAATCCACGATCTTCTCATCACCCGAGTAACCTCTTGTCCATCGAGGAGACTTTTCATATTTGACAGAACCTCGAGAAGAAGGTTTTATTTCTTTGGGGGTCTTGTTATGCAGCGACATTGATATTTTCAAATGATTAAACGGCGGTGGTTTTATAGCTTGTTGAAATTTTTGGGTCATGACTTGGGCGCCAGCGTAGTCCGAGCTGGATTTGTCAGGGAAATGTTGCACAGCACAACAGTTACTGGATTTGGACAATCAACGGTTCATCACCAAGATCTGTATTTTTCATCATTCAGCACTGCTTTGCACCGCGCATTCTGGTCTTAAAAGCCTTTGCAGACACGATTGGAATTCAGACTAACCGAACTTTTTACATCGATAAATTTGGTTGCTGCACGAGCATTTCTCACTTGAAACCAAACCGTTTTACTTCCCTACCCTTTCTCCTTTTTACCTTTCCATTACAAATTAATCAGCATGGAGGACGATAGGAAATCAGAAGTCACCCACACAAAAGAAACGCAGCCTGTTGCCGAAGAAACCGACATCCACTCTTCGGCGGACTCTGATGATAATACTATATTGGGTGCTGCTGTTACCAAGTTGTACGCACGCAAAGTCTCCTTGTTGAATAATGAGCTCTCAAGAATCGGAATGGGCTGGTACCAATGGAGGCTGTTTATTCTGGCTGGTATTGGATGGACGGCAGATAACTTTTGGGCAACTTTGAATAGTCAAGCTGTCTATCAAGTGGGATTAGAGTACAACGTATCCACAACGCAGTTACCATGGGGCTCTATGAGTCTAGCCATCGGTCTATGTTTTGGCGCCATCTTCTGGAGTGCACTGAGCGACCATATCGGCCGTCGATTCTCTTTCAACATCACTCTCTTAATTGGTGGCGTGGTGGCTTTAATGGCTGCTGGTGCGCCTACCTTTGCAGGATACTGCGTTTTTGTCGCCTTTATCGGTTTCGGTATGGGAGGAAATCTTCCAATTGATGGAGCCTTATTTCTAGAGTTTCTTCCAGGTCAATGGCAGTGGCTGCTGGCCTTCTTGTCAATATGGTGGGCACTTGGGCAACTCATCGTTACACTGTTGGCCTGGGCTTTCATCACCGGTTTCAGCTGTTCGTCCGCAGACAACTGTCCAACGTCCAGTAACCTCGGATGGAGATATCTGTATTACGTCACTGGCGGTATTGCCTTACTGATGGCAGCTGCTCGCTTTATCACCATGCAACTTGACGAGAGTCCAAAGTATCTACTGGCACAAGGCGAGGATGCCGGCGTTGTTAAGATGGTTCATATCATTGCCAAGACAAACGGAACAGAATCAAGCCTAGCCGAAGAAGATTTTAAAGCAATTGACAGTGAATTTGACGAGAAAGTAACGGCACCACTAGAGAGACCAGCGAATGATTCACTGTCCGTTCCAGTGGTCAAAGAGAGCTTGTTGCGAAAGTATTCTATCGATCACGTAGCACCTTTATTTGCAACTCCAAAACTTGCCCTCAATACCTCTCTTATCATCATCATCTGGTTTCTCATTGGTTTGAGTTATCCACTCTTTAATGCTTCCCTTCCTGTGTGGTTACGTTTACACAACATCAGCACTGCAACTGGAATTGATCAATCCTTCCGTGAATACATTGGATACGCAGTACTGGGCATCCCTGGTTCCGCAATAGGTGCTTATCTAACGACTTTGAGATTCGGCCGCAAAGGTGCTTTGGCATCCTCTACTATCCTCTCTGGCGTTTTCATCTTCCTCTTTGCTGCAGCGAAGAGCAATGCTGAAGTGGTGGCATTCAACTGCGTAACAAGTGTGACCACTGGTGCTATGTATGGTGTTCTATATGCTTATACTCCAGAGGTGTTTCCCTCACCACACCGGGGTACTGGCAGTGGATTAGCCTCAGCTGCAAACCGTTTGGGAGGTATCATCGCTTCCATTATCCCAATGTCTTCCGCTGCAGGCCTTGATACAACTGTACCTTTCTGGGTCTCGGCGGCTCTGTTCACTTCAGCAGGTGTCCTTGTTTTGTTTTTACCTGTTGAGAGTAGAGGCCGTATGGCCATTTAAAGTGCGTTTACTATACAATAGATTGCTATCCTCATGCATATCATGTGAAACTAAAACGTTAGCATGTACATTTCTTTTTCCAATTGTATTCAATTTTTCTCTTTGCTATATCCTTAACATTAAAGTTAACAGGGACTACTTATTCAACGCATTGGATTCCATTAATGTCCTAACTACCTGAACCACTTATATTACTTCCTTCTTAAGACAAGACCTATGCAGGTGAATGCTTCCTGTCATTATGAAAGTTCTAATACCCGCACTTGGTGTCAACGTAAAATAATGACCCAGTCTATGGTCGGTTTATTCAGCCGCATTCTAATGCGATAAGATGGCATTAAAATAAATGGCAATACTTGGGTAGCTAACTATTGGTGCCCAATACAGGTTACAAAAGCGTAACACGTTTAGCCTAGTACCAACGTGTCGCTCTTACCAGGGTATCCTTTTATGCTAAATTTGGCGGTAATCAGTGGATGAAGGATTTGTTGTAGGTAAAGTCAGGTAATGCTCCGCGAGGTATTATGTCGATGGCTTTAAGCGTTTTGCGTGATTTGTGACATTGTCGTGCTGAGCTCATTAGCAATGATGTTCGCACCTCGATATGGCCACAAGTCGAGTGTATTTGTTGCGAGATAGAAAGAAAACAGAAATGCAATGCACCACTCGAATACAGCAGAGGCGCTATCTTCTTTGTTGCACGACGTTGACAAATTGCCTTGAGCGTCATATTTGTTGGATGATTTTGAGCATACCTACATAACAGAAATCATTATAAGTCCCCCAAGAAAAGTGCAAATTATGATAAATAAAATCGCAACTTACGCTCATCAAGACTATCATACAAATTAGGCAAATGACTGCAAGGACAATGATACAGATTTTGATACGATAGCTCCACTTTAGTAGTCGACTTTTAGGATGATCCTTGTGAAGCAAAGCAATCATTGCTACATTGAAGCCCCCGCTGATAGCTAGACCGACGAAGAAAATGAGGGCAAAGGTCCAGTGCAGTGTGCTATGGTTGAATGCGTCAAAGATGGTGAGAAGAATGAGTCCTAGGCAGGCAATAAATCCAAAAAAGATCGCTGCAATTGCTAATGGTTTTTCTGACTTTCGGCGTTCCATTGGACGTAGCAGCTTTCTCCGCCGCAGAACGTAATCCAGCACGAGTGTTACCACATACAGCACTCCAATAACAGTACCAATTACGATGAACAGCGTCTTATGGACAGCCCCTAATTCATTCCTCAGAGAATTAGTACAAGCTGTAACAATAATAATAACTATATGTACTTACCAACGTCACTAATATAAACGATGTTACTCTCATTGGCTTTATATTTGGGTTCGCCTGCGGTGACCCATAGTAGCAGTAACGCCAAAAAGAGTGCCAAAGCACAACAGAAGTTGAATATGGGTAGAAAAATTAACCACTTTAAGCTTTTGATCATTTAATTCTTCAGTCTTGGTGATATGTTCTAATGTTGCTGAATTGCCCGTATAAACTTCAGAGGAGGCAAAGAAAAAAAAAAAAGAAGGGAGGAGGAAGGAAAGAGTGTTGTAATTTAGCAGTAACGCTCATTCGGTATTTTTGACCGATGAAATCATTACCTGTTCAATCAGAATATTTATTGTCCGCTGCGAATTTTTTCCAGTGTTAGCAGTTTGCCAACAGAGTCGTTTCACTCATTCCCAATGGACGACGACGCTTGAGACCTACGATTTACACTATTCTAGGAATCATTTATGTTGACTTTAGCTGAAAATGAGTATGTATCTTTCGTGTGACAGTCAGATCAAGAAAAACTTTAATGAACGGACGACGCAACAACTTTTGTCCGGTCGAACTGCGGTTAAAAACTTGGATTCGGCAGCCGTTACTCCGTTCAATGGTATGACTCGCACCACACGAGGCAGTTTAGGTTAATGATCGAATCATATCCGTTTTGCCACTCACTTTAACCTGGAGTTTTCTTGACTCTCAGCAATGACGCACGTGCCAATTAGCCATCCAGGTACATTGTCGCCACAGCAGCAAGGATCTTCAGCCATTAGCTATCTTAACACCTTGTAACTTATAAATGCTACCATTGTCGAAGATTTGATCCCATTGTCAAAGCAATGACATGCGAATAACGAGATCTCTCTTTGTGATCGTAGCCGTCTAGCAGGCTTTGCTTCGATGTGTTCAATCTTTCTGAGACAAGTAGGTTCGATAGAAACAGTGTCAGTCCGGAAGAACTTTCACGATTTTGACTAATATATTTCATTAGGTAAGTTTCACGTCGTTCCAATTGAATGTCTGCCTCCTGAAGTGATTTCACAACTGCGTCAGTAGACCACCAGTTCTTCTTCATACAGACTATGGTTAACAAACAATACGCCATTTTTTCAAGCTCCGGACACTTGGGAATGAAAGTATTAAAATATGGAATTGTATGATGAGGCTACCCTATCATACTTCTGGTTAAAAAATTTTTTTAGTCAAGGCCGAGAATCTTGAGGAGAGCATCGCAAACGATGGTGTCTACGCGCAAATATTCATTAGTACGGTATTTACTTTACAACATCGCCAGACGAAAATACATACCAAGAATGCCAGTGCTGTTGGTGCTGACAACTGGAGTAGGAGGATTTGGCAAAGTGGTGGGGCAATCTGTTCTGGGGCTGCTCAATGAAACAGCTTCCTCGAATGTAGCTGCCCACTATAAATCACAGAAACGTTAGATGAAAAGTGCTAAGCAAACATAGCATTCACTATTCTACTTACGGCATCTCTCTTGGTCAAGAAATTGGGAAGATTGAAAATCTGCAGATATTGATGGTTAGGCATGTCGCTTGAAGACACAGACATAAAGCATGGGGGCTTACCTTCTTGATGGTTGCTGGAATAGAAGAGTGCTCAAATTGAGAGTCGGATTGAGGACCATTAGGCTTGGAAAGAACGCTACCGGCTTCGACCCAGGGTGAGATCAAAAGCATAGGTACACGAACACCAAGTCTGTCAAAGTTGAAGTCGGAGACAGTGATGCCATCTGGGTTAGGAGCTGAGGTAGGTGTTGGTACGTGATCAAAATAACTGATAGACATAGAGCAATGGGAATTAGCATTTTGCAAATAGTGGTCGACACTCGTTCAACACATCCAACTTACCCTCCATGTTCATCAAAAGTGACGATCAAAAGGGTCTGGTTCCACTGAGGAGAAGCACGAAGTGTCTCATACACGGTCTTGAGCAGTCTTTCAGTCTCGGCGACATCGGATGGCGGATGAGCATCATCTTCTTCCACACAGTTCAAAATACTGAAGTAAGCAGGATCAAGGAATGAAACGGATGGCAAAGTTCCAGCCTTGGCATCGCTCTTGAACGTGTTCCATTGCTTATAGTTAGAGAGCGAAGTACGAAGCTCGTCAAATACGATCAAACTGGGAATTTCTTCAAAGTAGTTTGCCCACGAGATACCAGAGTCGGCAAGATTGTTGTAAATGGTATTTTGAGGGTAACCGGCGATGTAACTGTTTCAGAGCAAGTGTTCTAATTTAGCAAAATGATTATACTAGGAGCTCGATTGAAGGATACGTACTGTGTTCCATCGGTGTTGATTTCACCGTGGGAGGTCGCTGAATGGACGAAAAGACGGTTGGGCATGGTTGATCCAGGGAAGGAAGAGAAGTAGTTGTCCATTAGAAGGTAGTTTTTAGCCAAAGAATAAAAGACTGGAATGGATTCTCTAAGAAAGCATCAGTAATTGAAGATTACCTCAATCTCAGGGAGAAAGCATACTAACGGATCAAATGCATTCATAACTTGGGCTAATGTGGTGGTATTTGTCAAAGAAATGTTGAGAGATTGGGCAAAGTCAGCAACAAATCCAGCCATGGGAGCGGAAGAGAGACGGTTAACGGACTGAGCAGTGAGGTTGCCAGTAATCTGTCTTGTCACATCATCGAGTCCATGAGGAGGGTCCAAAGGATCCTGAAGGAGACCATGGTGTCCAGCATAGATCTTTGTTGAGGTGGGGTCAGCAGGATTGACAAGGTTGTACTCTTTGCCTGTCAAGCCGTTGATACCAGAAGTGTAATTGGCCCAACCAAGCATACGATCGAAGCTTCGGTTCTCCAACACAAGAAGTACAACATTCTTAATCTTTTCAGATATACCATTGGCTATTGAAAGTGTTTAAGCGTTAAAAATATGTTCAATTTACTGTATCTATCGGATGTGCAAAGAACGCATGTATTTGCTCAATGGACTTCCGATAGATCTGTATATTTGCATAAATAGTAATGTAACTAACTGGCAAGATCTTTGACGATGAAAGGAGTAGCGTTAGTGTCATTTTCATCAAGGTCGCCAAGATTCCACTAAAAGAAATATGATTAGCAAGAGAGCAATCTTGGTTTGGATTAGCGACATGGAAATGCTTACGTTCTCCTCTACGCTCTTGAGGAGAGAGTAGTGGTTGTATTTGTTCCCGTCGGTCAATGAGCTACGGCTGACAGCAGGGCCAAACAAGACAGTGAGGACTTGGTTGCTCTAGAAAGGTATTGTTGATAAATATTCAATTCGGGGTATGGATGGAGAAGATCATTTTCATTGCTCATACGTACCAAGATATTTGCGGATTCGTCAAATGTGAGGACGAACAAGGTGTTGTCGCTGAATGCAGTCTTGCTAATACGAGGTTCCAACCACGATTGGAGCCAGTTAGATGCGTAGGTGACGTTGGTGTTGTGAGCATCGTTGTTGATCTGAAAGATAAGAGTTAATCTCAAACTGATGACATAGAAGAAATGGTTTCAAGTGACTTACATCCGGTGTGAAGAACACATACTGTAAATAAAAATTTAGACTCCTGAGTATAGTCGGGACTCATCATATAATCATATTCATCTTTACCTGAGGAACAGCATTGTTAGCAATATCTGTGTCAAGCTGATCGGCATTGACAATTTTAGCACAGCGGGTTGCATTCTTGGTGATGGAGGGAAACGACATGAAAGGATTGTGTTTACTAAAATTGTGAAAAAAAAGTAAGATATTGTACGATGCAAGGGTACTTGGCTCATGGTACCATGCGTTACTTACCGGTAGTATGTGCCGCTGGAGGTAGCAGTATTGCAGTTTCCGGGATAAGCTTGTTGATAGCTCTTCCACGAGATGCCCTTGGCTTCGAGCAAATCCACGATGTTGTTGCGGTTGATAGTGGAGTCATAATCGAGGAGAACACCACTGAAGGATCCGCTGACCATGGCCACCTAATCATAGAACATGCGGCGCGATTAAAAAACGTGTTATACCATAGCGGTCGTGAACGAAAATCAATGACTTACATAGTTGGGCTGAGACGGATGGGTTGCAGCATAATAGTTGGTGAGAGTCACGCCTATATGTGACAGTAACGGTATATATTTCAAAAGTTAAATGACAGCGCTGATTAATTGCTCCAGTTCATGTGAAAAAAATTATCCTGACCATTGTGCTTTTGAGCCAAAGATGCCAGGTAAGGGTCAGCCTTTGCCTTGGAGTAATCGGTATTCTCCAAAACAATGATGACAATGCGATCATAGCTGGAGCCCGGAACAATTGAGCTTGCAGCTCTGGGCGAAAGGGGAATGGACAAGGCAGAACCTATCAGGCAAGCAGCCACTGAAAGGAGTGAAATCTTCATAATGAACCACAGATTTGTGGGTTCTGTGAATAACACTTAAATACTTGAAGAGAAAGGATTTACAAGATCCTCAAAAGGGCTAGGTACTTGTGACACAGACAGCATGAGCAATATTAAACGCTTCATATTCACTTCTTACAATACAAATGCTGGAATTAAACGGATGTAACATGCATAACATTGTAGAATTCACATGAGAATCGCATTACTGAATTGGCATTTTCTACAATAATTGTCAGAGATCGGAATAGTAACACCATGCATGCTTTGATATGAATTACGATGGTTGGATGTACTTTGTACCACTAATTCACCGCATAGGAATTGTGCTACTTAAAAGTTTTCTCAAAGTACATAGAAAACATCTCACGCACTCCATTATCTATAGGGTACTACTTCAAATATGGCTCATCATCAATATATTTCTAAGAAGAGCCCAAACATTCAGTAAGGCAGTGGTCCAATGTTATGAGCTCTATTAAGAGACACATTAACATAAATGCTTAGTTGACCAATGAAAATGGCATAATTGAGCACTGTAGCTGTAATCAATGAACCGGCTCAGCGGTACTTGGAGTTGGGCTAACACAGGTACTAAAAGGTAGGCTGAGGTCCTTGCTGGGTATGTGCACGTGTCAGCGAAGCGAGCCAACCTCGGCTAACCGACCATTAGCGAGACGGGACACGTGTAGAGCTGTGTCCAGGTATTTGCTGTACTATGACTTGCGCACTGACTTTCTTGATATTCTAAGCTTTCTGTTCATGATTTTTAGCATTTGATCGTAAATCTTTGATGTAAATATAAAAGTTGTGATTAGATTAGCTCTCGTCCGTTATCAAAATATATCAAATGACTACATCCCGTTTGTAGCCTCTTTATCAATCAAGTAGAATACATTAAATGCGAAGAATATTGCCAAAAGTAGTATTCATCATGGTTTTGGGAGTGCGGATTAACGGACAGATGGTCAGCCGTACTGTCCACAACGTTGTAACAGGAGACACTTTTACAAATACTTGGTAGACGCTATTCTTAACCAAAAGAAATACCTTTATCCGTTCTATGAGTCAATGGTCGGATACAAACAAGCGAATTGATATTGGTCTGCAAGGAAAGGATAATAAAGATTGAAACCTCATGGTAGGTGCTCGCACGTTTTGGTGGAGGAAGTGGGTAAGCACACCATATATAATATTATAAAACGGCTTTGCTATATAAAAACTGTAGGCCAATCAGTTAAAGGTACACTACAAATATCGAAAGGATGACAGTCCTCACTACAGCTTTATATCTTGCAGAACACTAGGGCAAGCTTTGGTATGACTTGCGTCAACATACACAATACTGATATCTGAGATGAATGAAGCTTTGTGGCCCTCGTCTTGCATTATCGCAACGTTGGCAGTCTCCATACTCCGCCTTGATAAAAAAGGTGTGAAGTGCTAATCAGGAACTGTGTACACTCAATTTCTTGGATCACTGGTTTAACCAATGGCTTTCAATTGGAATGATGGCTTTTTTGGCCGTGAGGTTGGCAGCGTGCCTGATGTGATGGCATTTTATACTAGCCAATGGATGCCGAAAGGTACGTAAACAGGCAGTGTGGTACTCAGGACTTGCATTACTTACTCTAATAGTCTTTATCATGTAGCAATACAGTCCCTTCTCAAATTCGCCATTCATGGGGCATTAACAAGAAGAATATAATACGGATAAAAGTACGCGGGAAACAAAGTGTTATGATTTTATGATGTAAGTGGTAAAGCATTAGAATAGGTGCTATATATTACAGTTGTGATGCAACCTCTACTTTAAACACGAAAGTGAAAATTCTTATGCTATCGATATTTGCATGATCAGCACACAGGATACTGTGTCTCTCTATGTACATTATAATGTCTTGATCATGATGATATCGGTTTGTATACAGTCTCCCATCTTGAAGTCGTGTTCTCCAACATGGACGAAGCCTGACTTTCCATACACCTTTTGTGCTTTCAGATTGTCTTCCCAAACTCCTAACCACATGGTCTTGTAGCCTTGTGAGATTGCAACTTTCTCGGCCTTCTGAATTAACAATTTTCCAATACCCAATCCATGAGATTCATGGTGGACATAGAGTCGCTGTAATTCGATTGGTTTTTCGGCATCTTCTACACAAGGTTCGCTGCTGCCTTTTGTTAATTGAACGAATCCTAGCACATTGTCGTCAGCAGTGCAGGCTACCATGACGTGCTTCAAGGGATCTTTAATTTCCTCAGAAACAGACGCCTTAGTGTAAGTCTCCTGTAGATAAGTCTGAAGATCTTCAGCAGACAATGAGTAGCCGAATGTTACTGAAAAAACTTCTCTTCCAATAGCGGCTATGGATTCGGCATCGTCGACAGTAGCATCACGAATAGTGATCGCATTCTTTTCTTCGGTTTGGTTTTGTAAGGTTGAAGTTTTCGATACTTCGTCAATATTTTCTTCAATGTGTGGAGCCATGAAAAGATGTAATTCAGTAACCTTTGTTTACTCTAGTAAATAAACCTAATAAAGCCCAGCACTGTTGATTCTTCTGGTCAGTGTGAGTCAGAATTGCACCAATGTGCTGGCCCCAGACAATGATGAATAATCTAAAAAAAAAAATATTCTCTAGAAAATTCAGGAGGTTCCATCAAACTTTCGAACATGAGCCAAGAAATGCTTTGCTACGATCATTTCTTTTCATCGCGAACTTTCCACAACAATTCGCTGATTTTATATAAAATATGATGATGACTATTCCTATATCTCTTTGGTTATTTTTTCAAAGTGATATTCAAACAACAGAGCGAAAACCATACGGAGTACTGACGCTGTAGTTTTTTCTTTTTATAAAGAAACAAAAAATTGAGAATTATGTGGTGCATAATGCTTATTTCAAGATTTCTTGGATTCAATGGCTTGCAAGCACATTTGTGGAGACCAAGGCTGTTAGTCGTAATCGCGGGGAAGGAGCTGTAGTTTCTGACCAGCCAAAAAATGGCTAAAACGAATGTCGTTGGTTGACTGCAACTATCGTTGGGTGAGTGCTTGTATCGTGTCAGTTCTGAGTCTGTTGAGTTAGATGTTCTTCAAATACTGGAGACCTCAAGAACGGTTTAAGCCAAACCTTTCTCAGATAGCAATGAAGTATTTAGCGGTGTGTGCCACCTCCACACCCAGTGAAAGACGTTTTTCTCAGGCGAGGCTATTTGAGAGCAAGGAACTCGTCTGGTTGCAATGATAAATATGCATACTAAATACTCTACGAAGGTCAAATGGCGAGGCTCCACAGTCTAGAAGGCGCCAACCGGAAGAATGGCACAGCATTGTGATGCATTTTTTGATCAGATCAGTTAGTCAGTCATATTATAAGCACTCTCTGGGTCATGGAAAAGCGAAGTGTGTAAAATACGCTAGAGATAGTTACAAGTTGGCAGACGACTTCAGTAGATTCGCACTATCTAACAAGGATAGAATTGACGAGATTAAAGTTGATGGTTGTCTTGCCTTTCAAGCAGTTGGTTGGTGCATTATTACTCCAAAGTTCAAGAATCTCTTTTTATCAATATACGTATGCAAGTTTTTTTAGGACCCTATCTAACGGTCTACATAAAAAAATTTGCTTTGCGGAAGACCTTTACGAAATGATGGAAAGTGTAATGCTAAAGGTACCATTGTCAATTGTGCAACATTACGAATACTACTGCCTTAACAACGTTGTTGATCATGAGTACCGCTTCTGCGACTGTCTGTCCCCTAATCAACTGCAGTAGACTTACTCTAACTGAGCTTAAATTCAACGCAATGACCAATACTTGCGGTCGTAGCAGAACCTTGACATTAATGATTTTACACATCATACCTCTCAATGCTGTACAACCTTCTCTCTGCAAAGGTGATGTTACTCTCATCTTGGTTGGAATGTCTACAAGATAGCGAGTACAAATTCCAAACCCGACACGTCGTGGCAATGACCTTGCAAAAACTTGGGGGCGACTCCCCATATACCTTTTAGGCGATGCTCCAAAAAAAGCTGCGCTGGGCATGCCTCAAAGGGGTACCCCGAAAAGCGTTGTGCATAAACTTGGGGGATGTCCCAAAAGCGTTGTCACAAAGTTGGGGGATGTCCGAAAAGCGCTGTCACAATCTGAGGGTAGGACCGAAAAGCGTTGTCACAAACTTGGGGGATGTCCGGAAAAACGTTCACTTCGATCAGCCATGAGATGCTATCGGCCGCTTGGTAAGCGCATTTCTATGTAATAGAGAATTTTTTTTCATACAACCATTCTCTTTAGTCGTGCAGAAGCCGAACAGAAATATTCACAGTGTGGCGGGCGTAATATTTAAATTCCTTCGTTCATCTTTGGATATTTGTATACCAACTTCGCTGCGCGCCCGTCGGGCCTTCCGGACCGGTTTTAATCATGGTTACCATACTCTCCTCATTCAAGCGTTCTAATGGGTGTAATGGAGCAAGACACCAATGGCTACTGCAAACACACAAGATCCCAGACTTAAAAATAGCTATTGGGATACTAGCAGAGTTCAACCTTGTAATGCATGTTGCAGAGTACAATCCACAGGCGAGGATCTCTGTCGGCCTCTGCATTCCCAGATTAAACGTGAAGATTGCAACTATAGTTGAATCAATCCTTTGATCCTGTCGGTATTAAAGCTGTTGAAAATTATATTCTCGTTTATCAATGGTGAAATGTGAAAAGAACACTTCAGGGCAAAGCTTTCTCAGATGGGTAAAAAAGTAACTAGCGGTGTGTGCCAGCTCCTCTCATAAGATGCTGCTCTCGTGTTGTTACAGGTATGGGCTTAACGCAAAGCATAACACGATGAAACTAGTCCAAAATGCAGTTGAAATGCTGAAGCTCGACAGCCAGAATTTCTAGACGCCTCTTTCGAATTCTTTTCAAAGCGTCAGATCTTGACAGTTCAGACTGTGAGGTGCGTCAAGATACTGTTATCGTATCTATGAAAGCTGACAAGAGATACAGATATATTGAACTGAGAGCGGCAAGAGTGCCTTTTCCTGGTGGCAACTTAGTAAATGACCTGAAATGTTTGAACTACTTGCTCATACAATGATAAAGCTTTTAACTTGTATGTCTTTTTGCAAACGCAATCTAAATCTCATTGTCTAACAATATTTCACTAGTACAGAAACAGGTCTACCTTCAATTCTTAAATTAAAGGAGCTGTGAGATCCAAGTCAAGTATGACGAATACTGTTTGGTTCCGCTCTAGACAAATGTATGATGCTGATGACACCATATTAAGTAGAATAGAGTTTGTAGTTATTATACACTCATGATCTACATATTTACATTTCATATATTTCATATATTTCTTTATCTTAGCCATAAACATCAGAATTTAAGCACGGTGGAGAAAGTGTTAGAATCAAAATTGAAAATGCATTATACGAAGTTGGATTGGACGACAATTGACTACGACTACACCATCAAGTCGCCGTATTCAAAGTCCATCAGCGAGTCTGTATGGTTTCAACAGCTGTTATTATTTGAACAAAAGTGATAGTTCGTATCCCAGCACAGACGCTGTTTTACAGGTGACAAGAAGCGATGACGAGTTGTGCAGGATCTTTTGTCACGAACTCTTTCCAAGTTTTGTGCTATTTGGAAGATGTCATAGCTCGATATCCAAACCCTGGTCATGCGACAAGATGGTCGGTTTTTCATATTATGCGATTCCTTAGCAAATCAGGGGCTTAACGAGCCACCATGATTTGACTTATTTTTAGTCAGCTGCAACATCAAATTAGGTACATAGTCGATGCTGGTCGAGAATTGTCATCGCGGGAAAAGTATTCCATCCAACGCCATGTAAACATTATGCGCTATTCAGAGTATTGGCCTTCGATGAGCCTGACACGAACAGAAATGATGGTAGCCATCACCGTCCCTCCTGTAAGCCATAAGATATAAACATTGAAATAAATGAATGAACGAACACAACCTAGCTATAAAAAATTTCGAAAGCTATATAATGGTGCTTGATATGTACTGCAGTGCTAGAAAGTAGAAAGCAGGATGTTTTATCCTGAAGGGTCCTCCTAAACTTGATGAGAATTCTCCGCTCATGACGACATTGAGGGAGATGAGATACTGATGGCTTGTGAAGCTGCTCAACGGCCAGTCTCGGTTGAAAATAGCTTACATTCGTCAGTTTCACAGTGATAGGCTACAAATGCTTTATTGATTCCGTTATCGTTTTCCACATTGCCAAATCCACCTGATTTTGGCCATTTGCAAGTGATTTTGAAAGGCATACCAAGCCTCCATAATGCCGGAAAATATCCAGCGACAATTACTCCAGGTAAGAACGAGTAACCAAATCCTGGCCTCAACAGTGCTTATGCCACCTGAAGCTCTGAAATTTTGTTACGACACACACTTTTACTACAGGATTGTGACCACGCGCTTTATGTTTATTATAAAAAATGATGCAGTACTGGAGGCAAGATATTAAAGCAGAGAAAACATAAAGGCCAGAATGCAGATCAATAAAAAAGAGCATAGCAATCTTTGGTCATGATAGAAATTACAGGTACATTTTTTATGGCGTAGAGACGCAATACGGTATGCAAAGACGTTGTTGAGACGACGGCGAAGGTGAGGTCTTACTGTAGCTTGAGCTCATCAAATTCACTTCTCTATCATCCACGTACGATTCCACTTCAGCGATTGTGCTACGAATTAGCGCTTTAGATTTCCACGTAAGTTCAATCACACGGAGAAGTGTTGGGAAGGTAGCGATGCTGGTCGGAATATTGTATGTTGGGGTGGACGAAACGCGGCATACATAGCCAAAGGGGCAATCCAATACGAGCACAAATGAATGGAGGCCAAACTGCATAATTCCAGTTGTCGCATTTCTCCAAAAGAGCTTCGCTATAGGCATCCATGCCTATGGTTTCGCCGTAGTCACTGTCACCAAGGCCATCTACATATCGAGCCGTATCTGTTGGGTATAATTTATTCGGTGTTGTATCTTTGTAAAATTTACCCTAGCTTGGTTACCAGAAAAAAAGGAGCCACCATTGTAGCAATGGCACGAGATTTGGTGGCCATTTCACAGCAGATAAAATAAAAATTGTAAGGCAGCTTTTCTTGCATTTTCCTCTATTCTCAAAATTTCTACCGATTGAAGGAGACTAAATCGGTAATCATACCAAGATATCTGAACATGGGGATGACGGATTCAACCCAATAGGTCCTTTCATCATTATCCGTGTATTGAAAGCTGGGTTTGGTCATCCTCATTATACAGAACTCTTGAAGGGTGCCTAGCATGATCGCAAGGAACTGGCCATGATAGGTTGAAACGTCGATGTTCTGGGCGGCGCACCTACCAATAGCTTCCAATGGGGTTTCAGCCTCCAATACTCTTTTCAGAAACTCCATCGCATTTGGTACCGCTTTAAGGCTCAAGCGAGTACGACCATCTTCTTTGTTGGAAGCAAATTTCTCCTCCATTCCTTCGCTTACGGACCCAGATATTCCGAAGAGGACCATACGTTCCAACTTATTCCCTTCGGCTCTCCTGAGTTTGGGTATGGACCGAACGTTATCAGTCCGTGAAGGGATCGCTGTTTCTTTTCCTTTGTTTCGAAAAAGCCGGAGGGTGACCGGTTTTCCTATGCACGCAGGATCCATAGCGTTTTGGAATTCGATTAGATTGACCATGTTTAAAGGAGAGATGAGAGCGAGACAAGGTGTGCGTCTTTCAAAGGATGAAATCTCGTATAAGGGTTCAGGAGTGGGAAGTTGCCGATTTCACGAAGGTGTTCTGAAGGAGCAAAGTGTACCGGGTTCGAGAGGGACGTTAAGAATATCCTTTCACGAACATGTGTGTTCAGATGATTTTTCCTCTCGAATATAGGGCTGGCAACTGATGGATTCCTCAAAAAAAGAATTATAATAGTAGGAAACGCGTTGCTGCTCAGCAGGCGCTTCCTTTCCTCAGGTGTTAGGCTGATATCCTGGTCCGGGAGAGTGTTTTTGGAAGTCTGCTTTGGGTATGTCTCTTCCATGTTTTAGTAAAGCGCTGCGGGTTGTGAATTTTTCTTGGCAGGTGCGGCACTTGGAAGCTCAATCAAAGACCTGGAAGCTGTCGGTCCTGCAACTATAGTCCGAAGCTAACGGTTATTCCATTGTAACGCTCGAGTCAGCTGACCTAGTCCGAAACTCGTTGTCGATATATTACAGAAAATCTAGTTTTATACATTAGATAGTGCTTGCAGTATGAATATGATAAACCTGCACTTACTATGATGATTTCTTAGAAGCTTTTGGTACAATTGTAGATGGAGTGTAGTACGCAAGCAAGATGAGTAGCTTGGCTAAGGAATCTTGAGTTGCGAAATGGGTTAGCGAGTAATGCACCGCATTGTAACTGCGCGCATGAGCGAAGATGATGAAACTTGGTGGGGTTACCTTAAAGAGTGGAGATTCACTACTAAGTTATTCGTCATCATCTATTGATGACGCCATCTACTTGAATTTACTTTACTCATAGAAGATCACTTCCGAGCTGGACTCCTCTGGGAGTAGTCTGGCGTTATTGCTTTGCCTCTCATGTCACTCTTCATGAATTGCTGCTACTATAACCTTGTGATTTGTGCTCTATGTCCCTTACAGACGTCAAATAACAGCTGATTCAGACAATTTTACAAACACAAATCTCCGACGATGAACTCTTGTCGGGAGTAGACCTCCCTCCATTCCAGGCACAGGCGCAAAAAAGGACAACACAGCGACATTCCAGAGGCCTCTACAGCACCAAGTCAAAGAACCTGCCAACATGATTCCACCCACAAAACATAGATAGCATGGTCGAACATGTATGGTTAAGTTGTTATAACTCCGACAATAATGGTGACAATAATAGATCTGCTAAAGACCAACTAACGGTATCTAAGTCTAATCACACGAACAACATACACTTCAAACCCTATGAACATAACATCGATGAAAAATTAGTATAAGTAGCAGAACATTTGAAGTCAATAAACAGTAGTCAAGTCATATTTTTAAAGAAGTAACTTGGATTGCGAAGTAATCACTAGCAGAGGTGAAGAATAGACTTATCAGCTACAGATTGGACTCTACAGAGGCGGAGATCCGACACTCTTAAAAAGAAGAGGCTCTCTGAAATTCACAGTTTGTCCCCATTACCTCAAATCACTGCATCTTTTCGCAGTTTGTTCGTAGGATCAGAGTAGTTAATTAAGTCTAGGTGCAGTCCAAAATATCCCACAACTAAATCACTACATCTTTTTGCATTGTGTTCGTAGGATCAAATTTTGTTGATTATTTTATTATGTTTGAGCACAGTAACAATACCGCAGCATCAATGATGGAACCAGAATGTGATGCGTTTCCATCGTATCTCCGAGTGCTTCCAGATCTCCGGGTTGTCCTCTGCACTACCCATGGGTGTTGCTACACACGACAGTGGCTCTCCCGGCATCTATTAGAACAGCATCGGTTAAAAGGTAGAAGGCGGCAGAGAATCGAATCATCGAGTCGATTGAACGACATCGCTACCTCTAATACCGATGTTGTGCAGCCCCAAGATGGTACTAACGAAATTCGCGGGCTGCCGACCGTACTGGGCTTCCTCTGCCACCTTCCTGACTGCGACTTTCGTTCGACTAGCAGCGACCGGATTCGAATGCACTATAATAAAGTGCATCAGTGGAAAGTTTTGCACCAAGGGGCTATGCCATGGAATGAGGCGTACGTACAGACGCTATTTCAGCAGACACAAAGCCAACATTACTTTGCAGTAGTTCTGGCAGACCAGGCTCACCCGTCCGCTACCCCGCAATATATATATCCCCGGGCCAATGCACCAAACAACGCCGCCCCAGCTTCTACCCGCAAGTGAGTACCTGTCTGTTGCTTACCTCGTGTGAACAGGACCATATATGAACCTTTTTCTATATTCCAGTGACGTTCAATCTTCTCCCCCCACTGTTACTGATAACGAATTGGATCAAATGATGAGAGAGTACCATGCTGACCTTCAACAGGAACAAGATTGTGTAGAGACTGCACGAGATGTCTCCGAGCATACGCCGTGGATGAAGCGCACCGGTATATATGCCCATCTCTTAGGGCTAGAGCGTGATGAACTCGGTCCTAGCTGTTACCTCCCTGGGGTGCAAGAGGAGCCGTCGTTATTCCTGATCTGTGAGAGTATCGGACGGGTCCTAGAAAAAGCGATGAATGCCCTTACGCATAACAGGAACAAAATTGCCCAAACCCTCAGACGACATGAAGCACGACTGCTCAATACTTTCACGCGGAGGGAAATCTCCCCCCTGGATTACATCACTCAACTGCAGAATCCGAAGTCTCTTCAAACATATATCGAAACTTGGCAGCGGTTGATCTGCTACTGGCACCGAGTCGTTGAGCAGAGCCATCTCCGAGACACGCTCTTTCAACCGAGTGATCGACAGCTCGAAGCATGGTGCAAGGCAACCGACGCCGCGAGCGAACTCGCCAGTCCAACGGACCCCGATCGCGACGAGGTATGTCCAGGATGAGATGGAATGATGTTTTGTTTCGTTTCTAACTCCTAGACACGCAGGCTTTCCGTGACAGACTCGATCGGGCTGTTCTCGAGTTTAGCCTTGCAATCATCCAACACTCTGTGCCACGTCGTAAGTTTGATTCTGTCCTTGTGTCGTATGCTGCTGTGCGCTTTTGGAGCCATAAGCAAGGCTCGTGGATGCCCGTCCGGAACTATACATCGATTCTGTCGCAGTTGATCTACGACTGCCAGATGGTGGTACTTGCCCAGGTGCTAGCGATGGCAGGGGATAACGATAATGCGGACATTGGTGCTATGATCGTTGATATTCGGGACCAGTGGCTGTTGAATGACACGGATGGTCCCGTTGTTGAATTGCTAGAGAATTGGGTACTCTCCTTCCGGATCGGTCAGACCGAAGTTCAACCGCCACAGATCCACTGGCGTGCCGATGGAGAGACACTGGTATGGTCGGATGTGATTCTCCACCTCTCAGACCTCCATAGGATCATCTTCGAAGGGGTTGCGGATGCTCGGCGAATTTTTGACGAAGAGCTATGCCTGAGTAGCCGGTCTAGTCCTGCATGTGATATTCCTGGTCTGGATCTCAGACTTCTCGTCGACAACTGGGGTGATAGAAAGCACGGCCAGTCGTTCCTGACCGATTCGCGGAACGCAGCCTATGTCGACCCGCTTAACGACTGGGTGTACTCTCGTGTAGAGAAGTCCCAGGCGTTGTACGACACCTTCTGGTTGGAGACGGACGCGAATACCTGTGTAGTACGCGCAGATGCCGTGCAACAGTATGAGGATGCGGTGCAGCGGTTTCTGCGCGCTCTTATGGTCCCGTTTTTCCTTGGGTCCGGCCAGCAGGGTCGACAAACCGACTTCATTGGTCTTAAGTGGAGGAATACTGATTACGTCCCACGAAACCTGTTTCTCCTTGGCGGGCAGATGTTGTTTACCCTCTCCAACCGCAAAATCCGGTGCCAGAGCAATGCATCTCGATGGCCAGTTCGTTTCGTTCTCCCGGAAGTCGCTCAGCTTGTTACGCAGTTTCTAGTCCTAGTTCAGCCATTCCGTACGTTCCTCCATAGTGAGACACCGGGCTTTGGAACCGTCTCTGACTACTTGTGGTCCCGCGGCCCTGGTCCGTGGGAAGAGGATGCGATGACGCGGGTCGTGGTTGATGCAGGGAAGCTCATTCTGGGTAAGCATATCCATTTCCAGGCTTGGCAACAAATCACGATGGGTATCGCACGACGGAAGTTCGCGAGCGCCGAGGCGAATCTGCTGATCGAGGAAGATGGAGATGACGAGGAGCCAAATCCTGTGCTCGTCAGCATGGCGGACCCACTCCATTGGCAGGCTGGCTATGACCCCCACCCAAATTATCATGTCTATGGAAGACCGGAGAACTCTGCGTTAACGGACGCCGAATTCGAAGGATTCCGACGTGTCGGTAGGCTATGGCACCAGTTCGTGCGCGATCCTATCCATTTCCAGCCTACACTTGTCCAGGATGTTTTGAATGGAACGTAAGTCATATTTTAATGCGTCCTTCCGTGATGTTAGCATTTTTTAACATTTGCATGGTAGGAGTGTGTCAGTTAATGCTGCGATTGGATCGTTTACTACTCCGTCTAAGCGACGCCAGGATGAGGAGCAAGAGAGCCCGATTGTACGGCGCGTGGCGCGACGGATGGCGCCTGCTCGGACTTGGCGATGATGGCGTATGGACCAAGCGAGGGAAAGGGTCTTCTTTATCTCCTTCCTTGTCAGCTCCCTGGTATAGCTTACACTGTTAAATATAGTCTAGTTTTTTATAAGAGCGCTCAGTGCTCATGTTAATAGCTTACACTGGTAACTACAATCAGTCTTTTATTTAAGCGCTAAGTGCTTATGGCTTACACTGTTAACTACAGCCTAGTTTTTTACAAGTGCTAAGTGCTTAGTGTTGAGCAGTTCTTATGGCTAATAACAGTGATCAAAGCAACCTGTTTGCAGTCTTACCTCGTTTTCTATACTATATGTTGATCTGCTGTAAGTGTAAAGAAAATTCGTTGTCCAAAGTCGATATTTTATTTACCCAATGTTTAGCTGACTGATGGAACTTCAATTGTATGTTTTAGTGTTTACATGTTGCATTCTGGACACAATGAGCCAACCTTGAAGGTGTTTTTCTTCATACTGTCTGTAAATTTGTATATCTGAATGATAATTCGTCGCAACCATTGACAATATGAGGTATGTTTCTCTAATTTGCTAGGCGTTATCACTCTTCATAGCGGATATAGTTCTAAGGATGGGTGCTTTCATTTTTTAATAAACGAGCACCTTTAGCCGACATTTCGGAAGTCATTTGTTCAATGCGAGCATGAAGTACAGTGTTTCTTTGGACATGAAGCAGTTCACTATAGCCTAGTTGCCTTGTAAATTTGCCTTTAATGGAAATGTACGTATTTATGTCATAAAAACAAATGGCATACATCTTGCTGCTACTTTTACACCAAATGCTCAAATCGGCTATCCAAGGCAACAGTAGTATACTGAAGAGCGCGTAGATGTCGCAGGGCGAGTTTGAGTCTATATAACTTAAGCATTCACCGGAGAAAATTAACATTAATGCTTGCCACTAAGGTCGAAGTTATTATCCATAACCGAAAGTCAACTTACCTGGTCCTGGCGTTCAAATGAGCTATCGCTGAGAAGGACAAATGGATTGGTTGAGTTGATGCCGCATAGGAGTGGTCGAGTTTAAATCGTTTGTATCTGGCGATGGCGATTATGAAATAGTAGGAGAATATAACATAAGAAAGTAAAATGGTGTAGAAATGGACTGAAGGTGGAAATGAACGGAATGGAGTTGGGGAAGGGTGGAATGTAGAACGACATTCTTGTCATTCTCGATGAACTGGAGGTTATGATTAATTTTTGAAACCCCGCTGGCGGCAAGATTTTGCTTGCCCTGATAGCTTTAAGGAAACTTTCATTGCGTGATGGAACGACCGTTAGCGAGAGACATAGCGAGGGGGAAACTTTTAGGATTAAAAATTTAAAGGGATTGCCTATTTAACCATTGAGTTGATTCAACGACGTCGCTACCTGTAGTACTCAGTTTTTAAAAGTGCTCATGTTAATAGCTTACATTGTTAAGTACAGCCAGTTCTAGTAAGCGCTAAATGCTTATGCTTACGCTTGTGCTTATGCTTATAGCTTAAACCGTAAACTACAGTCTCTTTTTTTTTTACAAGCGCTTAGTGCTTATGCTTCTTGGCTTACACAGTTAACTGCAGTCAGTTCTTGTAAGCGCTAAATGCTTATGATTATAGCTGGCACCGTCAACTACAGTCTCTTTTTTACAAGCGCTTATTGCTTATGCTTATGACTGACACTGTTAACTGCAGTCAGTTTTTTTTAAAAGCGCTTATGCTTATAGCTTGAACCGTTGACTATAGATTCCTTTTTTATGAGCGCTAAATGCTTGTGCTAATAGCGTACACTGTCAATCACATTGATACCTTTTTTAAACAGAGGAAGTTACGATACGATTGATTAAATTACTTCCTTAGACAAATGGGATCAGACTCTGTCTATCTTACATTCTACGTGCTAGTCCTGAATGGACTAAGGATGAATCAAGGCAGATGATGATGAATGGTGATGTTGTTACTTTGTTGTAGAATAATCTAATAGAATACATCATTAATGTTATGTGACTACCCCACTTTGGAGTGTTTTCTTTACACTGAACTGCTTTCTTTACTCTGCAGTTATTTCTTAACTCCAGAGGCTTCTCCCTTACTCTAAAAAAATATCTCTACGTTGCCAAGCTCAATCACATGGAAATTAGATGACTCAGATAGTATTACTCAAAAAGACGCCGATAGAACCAAAAAATGAGACGGTAAAATAATAAAGAGAGGTGGGAATGATTTGGCTGGGGCTTATAGAACAACAAAGACGCAAGAACTGTAATAAAGACAAGTGCGAAAATCGGAAAGATGCTTGTAATAGAGACGGATGTTGATACCGAAGTGATTTTGAGATGGCTTACATGCCTGAGCCCTCTAATTAGAGAACGGAGAAGATGTCCGAGTGGATGGATGGCTTACCTACCGTAGTACTCTGTTTGGTTGAACTTTAAGGAATCTTTTATTGCGAAAGGGTTACGAGCGTCAGCGAGTAACGCGTCGCAATAACATATACTAAAGTACTCTGCGCGCGAGCGAAGCGAGGAAGCCTCGTTGCACGGCAGAGTAAGAGATCGGAAGAGAGGAGGACAAGGAAAGTGGGGGTATGGAGAAGGAGAAGAAAGAAAAGTATACGAAGAGATTGGAATTAAAAAGGAGAATGGTGAGAAAGCGAACAAAGGGGCACACGA